>NC_084947.1:15089171-15285218 GCF_949316205.1 Platichthys flesus
GCATGGTGGGACACTGGCGGCTGTGACGCTTCTGATAAATATTTGTAATGTCATAGTAATGTTGGTTTTTCGCTCAGTACCATCCTGGGTTATGAGAGGAGAAGAGTAAAAACTTTTCCAAACTTTCAAACTACAAGTTATGTGTAGAATAAGTGGAAGAAAAATAAACGCCTTGTTAAAAAAAGCTTTTGAAAGTGATTACACTGAAGGAAGGAAGTCTTAATATATTGTTTCTTTAAATTATCTGCCTTTATGAAATCAAATTTTTTCCTTTCATTTCAAGTTATTTTTATACATTAAATCTCATAGGTGTCCATTTGTTTTACTGCTGCAGGACCAGAAATATTACCAGGATTCAATATTAGAGCCACTGCACATGGTTTAATATAATTTTTGCAACACGATTAATTTTTGTGCATTTGATGATTTCAAACAGACATATTGAAAGGAATTATGGATTTACAATGGCTAGATTAGGCTCTCTTGGTGCATGTGGATTGATGTGTATTGAATAATAATAATTAAAATAAATTCTGACATCATTACAGAAAAATGTATGAATACAGCAAAGCCTCTTGCATGGTGAGAGTATAGTGCAGATTTTCAGCTTTGAAATTTGGCTTCTCAAGAAAAAAAAAAGAACATACTCATTGCTGCTTGCATAGAAATAAGTGGGAGGATTCATTGTCAGTAAGTAAACAAAGCATTGTGACAAGCCAGTACCCCTCCCCACTGTGTTTGTAACACATTAAAGAATCAGATCAAATCTGGATTAAGAATAAAATGCCTACAGCATTTTCCATGCACCTTCCAACTGTATGGATGCAAGCTCCGACGTTCTTACCAAGGAACTCCATCTGGTGTGAATGTATTCTACTGGATTGTTTTATTTACTCTGTGAAAACCATGTAGCTTCAGACACTAGCTAAAAGAATCAGGTCATACTCTCTGATATATAAAGTACATTATACCAAAAGCAGTGAAACCTACAAATAACACTGTAATTTTAAATATAATACATTAAAAAACATACAGAAGAAAGCTGTTTATAGAATAAACTGTAATTTATTGGAAACTTCAGGCTGCTCAGGAATGTATGTAAAGATTGTTTTTGTGATAAACGTACATGTTTAGTACTCAGATCGCCTCTGTGAATGTGAAAGCTAAGCATCCTTCTGGCCTTATGGAAATATAGGTCATATTTTCCTCCAACTCTGCCCCTCGAGTGTCTCAGCAGGAGCCCTGCCCCATCTCTGAATGCCACCAAACACAGAGCTGGCCATACCACTTGGGACACACAGACAGTCATTGACACACACATTCCGACAGAAGCAGTGCCAGGCAGACCTCAGACATGTTACCATTACCATACTGCACCACTGTCTGGGACCTCCATTGCCACTGTATCCCCAAACCACTATCCAGTGCCACGCCTCATACATCCAGCCTCAGGCCAGGCCAGCCCTGCCCAGCTGTGTGTGATCCAGGCCAGACCTGGCTGACACAAGTCCACCCTCCATCTACGCCATCCACTCCATCCTTCTCTGCATCTCTCACAGCCTAATCTCTCTCATCACTTGTCTCTGGATGGATGGGGGTTTGGGATTGACGGCAGGCCCTCCGCCCGCCGTCCTTGCCATCGCCATCTGCTTGGTGAGCTCAAGGAAAGTGAGAGGAAGTGTGGCGTGTATCTGCCAGCCAGCCAGCCAGCTATCTTCGCTGAGTGCCGTTGCGTCCAAAAACGCTGTGCCGTGCCGCACAACCTTAACTCACTGTCACAGGGCCGTCCAATGTGATTGATCTGGTCCATTTAGCTGGAGCAGCCAAGTCTGGAGGAGGCCTGGTCCTCCAGTAGCCCCTCCAGCCCCTCTCTGCCCAATCTAGTCCTGACATCCCAACTAGCACAACACAAACACTAGAGCCCTGCCAGCTGGCCCACAAGCTTGACATGCTCTCCCTGCTTATCAGTTAACACGCCACAGGGCTAAAAAACCAGGCTTGCATGGCCTGTAGTTCTTTTGACTGTCCTATTGTGGAGTAATTGTACTGAATTGAATCATAATACATGTTCAAATTGCAATATGCTTTTAGTGCATGATAATGTCATCCTTTTGGAAAAGCAGGATATTTTATTTATTAACCACAGGATAGCTGAGGTTAGGGAAGTTAAATGCAATCGCTCTGCACTGGCAAATTAAGGCTCAAAGAGAAGCTTTTTATCAGCGCTATTAAATTGAAATGATTCAAAAAGCAGACAGTGGTGCATTTCATATTCAACAAATCCTCCAGAATATTCTCAAAACATTTATTAGAGAAAGATGAAATGGAGTTTGGAGGAAATTAAAGAGGTCATCAGTACAGGTTTGTGCAGTTTCATTTTACATCCCTAATATCATTTCCTGTTCAGCATATTTACGTATCCCTATCCCTTTTATTGGATGGCTGGTGCTCTGGCTTGGCTCATCCCAAGCAAGGCATTTCATTGGGGTTTAGTTACTATGAAAATGGTTTCCCTAGACAGAGAGGTCACGGCCACAGTCCTTCATCCAGTTGCTATTTGCGCTCTGTGTGTATTACATCACTTTGAAATCAGGCAAGTCCAAAGCACCGACTTGCTCAATGATCCCTCTTAACAAGCCCAGTGTTAGTTTTTGGAATTTGCCCATCGCCTGTTTTTACACTTTTCCTTAAGACTCCAACAACATCACATGGAGTTACTTTCCTTTTGAGACATGCGACTGCTGCAGAGGCTTCGATCCCGACCGGCTCCATTTCACTACATAAACAGAAAATGATTGTAGATTTACCCTTAAAAGTCATGTAGGGTTTCCTTGATTTTGTTGATATAGATGTGACATTTAACTGAAAAAGACATTTCTTTAATACTTTAATTGTGATCAGTAAGGCGAGAAAGATACTGACCTTTTAGTTTCAGGCCAGGATTCAGAAGAGAAAGGGACTCCATGTACTCTACATATATACGCTGAGTGAGTTTAAGACATTCAGGGAAGTTGTTAGGAAAGTTGCATGTCCTCTCACTTTAATATTTAACAAGAGGAGAGCTTTTTTCTCTAAAACTTTTCATCATCCTTTTGGTCACTGTATGTTTTTTTTTTCCTTCTTTCGCCAAGCCTCGCTCTCACACACACACACACACACTCCCACACCCACACACACACAGACAGAGCTATTTCTGCATTACCTTTACTGCAGGAGACAATATTTTGCATCAGACACAGAGTAAAAGGAACCTCACAAGCTAAAATACATCACCTAAAAATTATAATATTCACAGTTTCGGCATAAAACACACTTAAGAAAAATGTCTTGACATAATCCACATTTTTTCAGTACAGATGTTTGTGTATAGTGGGCCAGTATTGCAACCAGAATTTGAACTCACTATTGTGTGACGTCCTAAGCAAAGTCCATATCTAACTGAGGAAGTTGGAGCATTCGTCTGTGAGCTGTCCAAGGACCACCATGGGAACTTCACTAGAGGGGATGGCTGGAAACATTGTGGGAGTGCAGTGACAGTTGGGGGACTTTTCTCATGTGAAAAGGGCCCAGCCGCTCCATAGAAAAACACACCACTACAAACAAAAAGCATCCGTGACCCGATAATGAGGATCTCTGAGTTTGATCATTTGTAAAAAAAAAAAAAAAAAGATAGCAGCAGACATCCGTTTTTATAAATCATTTTTTCACCTTCTACACATTTGTAATTGCAGCCAGGTTAATTAAAGAATCCTTTTCTTAATTCCCCCCGAATATAATCATGACAGTTTAACGAGAAGCAAGGTAATATGATCTCATATTTTTGTTCATCGCTGCAAACCGTGTTGCAAAGTAGTTTTAAGCGTGTCTCCAATGGTGACATCTCATCATGGCACAGTATGAAATGGTCCTGAAGTTGAATGAGACTCAAACAAAAGCGTGAGGGAATTAGTATATGCGAGGCACATTTCCAGAAAGTGTTTATGTTCTTCTTAAAGCCTTTCTCTGGCAGAAGCGATTACATGAACGTCTCCTACTTATTTGTTTTCATCTGAACATTTGGCTGAGGGGTTTATCCATCTTGACAAGCACATAATATGGCTTTTGGTGCTGTGAGGGAGAAAACGAGAGCGATCGGAGGAGAGAGAGGGAAGAAGACGTGAAAGTTAAAATAGAGGCTCTATGGTGGGGTTTTATCACTTTTTTTGCTGTTCCCTTCCTCTCTTTAACAACATGCTTAACTCCCCAAAGATGTGTTGAAAGATCACAATAATCCCCTCGAAATGACATTAGTCCTCACTCTCCTCTTTGAGTAGGTGGAATGTAGCGGAGCCAAATTACTGAAGACACTCTAGGGTGTTGGGAACGATGTGATAAACACATAAAGTTCCCAATGTAATTTGATTAAGTCTAAAAAGTATAAATATGGTGTCTGCTCTGCATTCCATGCTAAGCCAATTAAAAGCTCTACAGTAAATTAAATTTTGTCTATATGATAGTTTGACTTGACTTCCTCAGCAGTCAAAAGGTATAGTTGAACATTTATAATGCCATTTCCTCTGCTTCACCACTAGATGTCACTTAAACCTACACACTAAACCTTTAAGTAAAGGTTAGTTATTTAATGGGAATGTGTTATTTTAACCATTAGATTGTATGGTCTACTTCTTTACAGTTGTAATTATAAATACGACACAGACTAAAATTAAATATCTTTCTCTGAAATGTATACAACTTTGTTTAAGGTTGAAATTACCCAAATACTCTTTAATTTATTAGAATTTATTTATGGCACCGTTAAAACACATGACGCAACATCTTCCAAAAGTGTACCTCTCATCTTTGCCATAAGAAAATACTGGGTAAAACCTTGATGAAACACAGAATCAATGAAAATTCACCTTACCAAAACTAAATTATACAGGGTCAACATTAGTGGACCCAGTTCAGTATGTAAAATACCAGCCATAAACAGGATGTGTGTGGTACCTCAGAGCAGCACATGATGATGATGATGTCTTCCATCAATGAGCAGCTGCAGGTTAATCCTCCATGACACACAGTTCAATGGCAGTCTCCTCACTTTGTCCAAACGTGGTCCTTACGTCCTCAGATGATGAAGAGGGAGAAAATAACCCAACTGTCCTCCTCAGCCTAATGGTCATGATGGTCACCAGTGGGTCCCTTTAGCAACCAGAGTTCCTGCAGTGTGTCTGGAACTGTTGGGTCTCTTTATAAATGTGAGGTCTTGACCTTGGCTCTTAAAATTGAACTGAACTAAATACCTTTTATCGAAATTCATTCCTCATTCCGTGTGAAGCACTTTGTAACGTTGTCTAGCTAAGTGCTATACAAAGTAAATGATTATTATTATTCCTGGTCACACAGTGCGCTCTCAGGTGATGCTCTGTGCAGGTGTCAAAGTCCTTCCACCATTAGCACCGAGCTAGCAGAGATGCTAAACGACAGCTAATCAGCAGGCTAACAGCTCAACTAGCTGCGCTTCGCTCCCTCAACGCTGTAAACATTCAAAGCAAGCAGGAAGCAGCCATATAATCACTTGTTACAAATAAGTCAGGCTGCTTTAGATACATAAGTCTGAATACCTGTCTTACTGTGGCAGCTGATAGCATAGTGCGCACACCACGTCCCACAGGTGGGTCACACACGCACGGGCTCCTCGCGCCCTCTGTTAGTCCCGCCCCTGAACCAATCGTGTTGTTCGAAACGGATGACTTCCGTGAAAGCACCAATCAGATTAACGAAACACATGCAGTTAGTCTGTCTCGCAATGGCTGACCTCTCAATCAAAGTAGAAAAAAAAGTTAGGTTCCTAAGGGATAGTTCACCCAAAAATGAAATTTCACTCATTATCGACTCGACCCTGTGCCGATGGAGGGTTGAGTGAAGTGTTTGAGTCCACAAAACACGTTCAGGGGTAAAAACAATTGAAGCTACTGGTGTTCACGTCTTCAATCATAAAAAAAAAAAAATAATAAATAACACAAAATGCCTCCATACTGGTCATGTGGTGTCATGCAAGTTTCATAAGCCCCGACATAGCCCTGATTCGTTTTGTTTTATTCAATAATGTGTCCCAACAGCCACAGGTCAGGAAACTTGTGATGTATTTGCTGTGGAGATGGACACCATTTCTTAATATCACTTGGTTGGATTGTCCTCTGACACACTGCCTCAATCTCTTTGCCACTACTTTGTGGAAGCAAATCCAAAATAGAGCATTACAGACCATGGACCTCTCCCTTCACCCATGGTGCATTTTGAATATTGTGGAAAAAGCACCAAAGTGCTTATTTCTATTCCATCAACCTTGGAGCCTGGGAGGCTGGACTGGAGTGCTCAGCTCATGAAATTGCTGCCAAGACATGCCACTGACTTTTCTAACCAGCCTTTCACTTACTACAGTATAATACAGGAGTGGGGAGAAGGCACCTTTCTGTTCTTTGTGGGGGTGTTTATGTCCAAAATATTGGACTCCCCTTTTATTTTGACCAATTTATTATCTATCTATCTGTCTATCTATCTAACTTTATTAATTTGTGGTATATTGTATCCTGCTGGTGTATGCATATATCTGACAGTGTTGTTTTTTTTTTTTTTGCAGCCCATATAGTTCTGCATGTGTGTGGCTGTCTGTATGTCGATCCGCTTCCCCTGGTGTGTCTGAAGTGTTGGATAATTAGCTGCCTTATCAGCCTGGGACACGGGCAGCCTCCTCACCACTGACAGGTCATGGAGCCCAGGACCAGCGGGAGGTTGGAGACAAGGAGGAGGTGGGATGATAAGGCCACAGGAGGAGAGACAAGGAGGAGAGAGAGAGCGAGCGAAAAAGAGAGAAGAAGCTGGGTGGTGGTGTGGGGTTTGTAGACAAGCAGACAAAAACATGAAGTAGAGAAATGGGATGAGGAACCAGACAGAGGAGGAGACAGCGAGATGGAGCAGTTTAAAAGAAAAAAATAAGAAAAAGAGAAGGGGAGACAGTTAGGCCCCGCAAGGACAGAGCAGCTGCTCCGGCCTATCAGCTCTTCCACGAGACCTCGGCACTCATTAGCATAAATTCGAATGACAAATGTGGCCCGCTCTGGCAAAGACTAATTAATTCATAGAGAGGGGGAAACTCACCAGAGTACGAATTCAAATCCTTCACTGCCACGGGCCTGAACAAGTGTTAAGAGGGAGCACGTTGATGGGCTATTGTGTTATGGAAATACTAAAGTTGCCTTACATGTCCTCAAAAGGTTTCAGCTTTCATTCACTATTTGATTTGGGTTTGAGTTTTTTTTTGTATATAATTTTTTCAGCATTCAGATTGAGCGCCCTGTGTTTTGAAAAGTTTTTTGAGGTGCTTTGTTCAATATTCCATATTTACACTGTGTATGGGTGGCTGTGATTAGGTTGATTAGGCTGATATGTTGTGTTTGGTATATTTTCACACACACACACACACACACACACACATATTCAAGACTTCAAGATTTATAAGAAGGAACAATGGACTGGAAAAGATTGCTGCTCTGAAGTAATGGCTGACTGCATGGTAAACACAGGGAAAGGATAAGTGCGCCCCCCTGTGTTTAGCACTCATACTCCTGCTTGTGAAACCGGTCTCAATCTGGCTTCATGAACTATGATCATATCTGTGGAACGGCACTCTCGCTCACATTAAAATGATATTGCATTCTGTCACTATGGTTACCTGCACAATGTTTTGCACATCAATTTGACCTCTTCCTCTAAGGCTCAGCACCGCAAGCACTACCTCATTTTATCCTCCTTTTGATTGTGGGACAACGAGGTAACGTCTGCCAGTGAAAATGTCTGTCTCCTCAACTTTTGCTAACAAGACGATCATTCTTCGGGGATTCTGTGCAGACCGAATCAATCCAACATGTTGGCATGTGACACCGAGTGGTGTGGGGGGCCTAAATGATCCATTTAAATGAGATTATAGATTGAGTATCTGCTTCATGCCGCAGCTTGTGTTAGCCCTCAATCCTCTTTGTTTTCCACTTTACAGGAGGCCTGACTGGTCAGAACATCTGGCCCTCATCAAGTCCAGGTGTTCCTGCTACAGTGAGAGTGTGTGTGTGCTTGTGTTTGTGATTCAGTCTGTGTGTGTGTGTGTGTGTTGCAGAGAGCCTTCTCTGTCTTTCACCTTCTCTCGCTCCATGTCTGTCTCACTCTCCACCTCCTTACGTCTACTATCTTCTCTTTCCTTTCACTCCCTGCTCCAAAGCACTCCACGCTCAGCCAGGTGCAAGCGTTTTTCTCACCAAATCCCCTGCTAAAGACCCCACAATGGTTGCCCAAGAACGCTCCCTGCTAAACCAGGCTCTTCCTGCTCCGTAATTACATCAAAACAGAACATGTTGAGCAGTGTGAGGACTATTTATACATGCACTTCGAGAGCCAGTTTTCGGTGTCTCTGCTTCCAGGGAACATCCTTCTGCATGACTACTGTGCGTGAGTGGGTGTGTGTGTGTGTGGGTGAGAGTCAGGGTGAGTTCTGGAGGAGTAAATGGGCGGCGGTTGGCGGATGCAGTGTGATTCTCCAGGTGGCTCACAGGGGCCCCGCGTTGCCGCTGCCCATTACCAATCACACAGAGGCACCTGTGAAACACATTATATCTTGACCAAAACACTGAAAGTGGGTGGTGCTCTCTTTGTGTGACAGTGGCGGACAGCTAAAGCGATTTTAAAGCAATGCTATAACCAACTGTTGGTTCAAAAGGGATCATTCAGGCAAAGCCACAACTATTACAGGCCTACTATTCATATCTTTGCATGAGGCCATCATAATTTCCATACTAGCCCTGTATATAATATGATTGCTCTCTGGGTGAAACTACAGAATGGTCTTTGTTGGACAGATCTCATAATCATGCAATGTTTCAGGCTTTAATGGGCTATTACAGTGCGGGACCAGTTATTTATTTATTCAACACCATCGCTGCCATGGCAATGACACCTCGTTCTTTCTAGCATGGTGTTATTTAGGATTTCTTCACTTTATTTCACCAAGTCTCCACAAACAGAGAAAAATGTCTTACTTGTGTTGAGAGAGGAAACCACACATGAAGTTTGGAAACTAAGGGACTTTTTCTTCTTTTCAAGTCTGATTGAGTATTAAACATGAATTGAAATATAAGACTTTTGAATGGATGATCGTGGTAAGATAACCAGTCAACACCTATGGACAAAGATCTTCTATATGCATCACCTTTCTATCACACATTTGTACACGCACACATCATGGGCAAGTGGGGTTCAGTGTCTCACCCAAGGACACTTCAGAATGTGGACTGGAGGAGCCGAGAATCTAACACCAGCTTTCTAAAAAGTGGACAACCCACTCTTCCTCCTGAGCCACATCTACCCACAGCCGCATAAAACATGGACGTCTCACTTGAACAGAGTAGAGATGTAGAAGACACAGAGAGGATTTATATTTTATAAGAATCTAAATATTTCAGCGTATTTAATTGTTTGGCATTGGCATAATCTGGAGACGTCTGTGGATCCCATAATATCAGGGCTGAAGCTTTGGAACTCCACACAGGTGTTGAATAAAAATGTAAAAAGTAACATGGTGATTTCCAATGTTCTTGCATGAACTATGCCCCAGTTATTGTTTTTCAGGTATTTGATTTTAAGAGATAAGAAAAACAAATTACTGAGCCAAGTGTAGACTGATGTAGTTTTGTAGGTTCTGTCCCACACTGAACAAGCTTGTTATCTGTCAGTTGTTTTCAGTTCTTGGTGAATTTTTACAGTAACCACATACACAGTTCAAGTCTGGCAAGTAAAACAAACCCGGAGGAAAATATGGACATAAACATGTTTTCACAAATACTGTATTTACATTACATCTGCAGAACAAATATCTATGAATAGCAGGCGGTTAATTGAGAAGAACGTCCATCAATTTCCATGTGAAAGCATAGGACATGTGGTATATTGTATAATATTACACATTACATAAAAGTGAATGGGCCATGTGACCGTTTTGGTCCACTCACAAATCGCACTTGTGGTAAAATTTAATAAGCTCAAGAAACATAACAATCCTTAAATTGCACATCCCCCCCCTCCCCCCTCCCCCCCAGGCCCAGGCATATCAGTAGTGTTGAAATGTTTGACATCTAAAGTCATGAAGTTATGAAACAAATCATGGCTTAAAAAAATCGAAGTCTCAGCCAAACCATTGATTGAACTTGCTTTTAACAGGGACGGTGAAAACGGCGAAGATTGATATCCACTTTCCCTGAAGGAAGCCGCCTGATGATCTTAAAATAACCAAATTTGTCCTTTAGACTGTGGCTATACCTTGCAATCCCCTGCCGTCGCACATACGGAGTGGAGAGTGGGAGTGGAGTAATCTTGGGAGGAGGAAATGGTTTCATGGCTGAGCTGACTGTTTGAATTAGTGTATCTGAAATGGGCATCGTCTGCTAGCACTCTGACATGGTGTTGCTCTCGCCTTTGGCATGCATCCATCCCTTCAGACTGACACACGCGCACACACTCACATATTCACACAAACACAGACAGGCGCTCTCACGGTGACACACACACGTCGTGCATTTAGCTTGCCTTCTGCCGACCTCCCTGCTGTGTCTG
The DNA here is from genome assembly GCF_949316205.1 of Platichthys flesus. Classification (NCBI taxonomy): domain Eukaryota; kingdom Metazoa; phylum Chordata; class Actinopteri; order Pleuronectiformes; family Pleuronectidae; genus Platichthys; species Platichthys flesus. The sequence continues at coordinate 15,099,810 of NC_084947.1, forward strand.
ACACAGCACCCATGATCCTTTGCCTCACGGGCTGTGAGCTGTCAGGGCATGAGGATGTTGACATGTGATGCTGCGAGACAGGATCAAATGTGTCATCATCTCCTCGAACAAAGAAACAAAGAGGTGAGAAACTCATTTTTGTAGCATAAGCATTGTGTGAGCAAATGTATTTATCAATTCAAATGTTTTCATGTTTCAGCTTTGATTTAGCTTTAATACTTGTAGACAATTGTAGGGGAGGTTCTGTTTTGAAACTAACAGTTGATTCATGGCTTATTTGGTGTGTCCATCTTTGTGAACATTATATTATATGTGCCACTGACTCAAGACAGATTATAGTAGGAACAAATGGATTTGGACTAACATCCAGGTGGAATAAAACAAATCTATACAGCAGATGCATCGATACATAGAAGTTAAGCTCAAGTATCATCTTACATGAGCTGGCTGAAGTGTTAAAATTAGATCAGGGGAAAAAACATGTAAGATTATTGAAGTCCTCGACTAAATCCTCATACTGTCCAGTGTCTGACAAGCTGTTGTCAGGTACAGTGCTCAGTATGCCCTTACACACACACACACACACACACACACACACACACACACACACACACACACAGACATACACACACATATAAAGCTCTCCAGGTCTCACTAGCTAAGTCCAATCTGTCCTGTGCTGTCCAGGCCTCTGCTGTGAAAGTAGACCACACATCCACACATCAGCCCTTTATTGTTCCTTCCACTGTGGTAATGGAAACAGAGTCAATGTGGCACAGAGAGGGAGGAAGTGGTGGCCAAGGGATGTGGGCCCGTGGGCCCTGCACGGCCCCTCCATGGTTGGCATCTCGTTATACACACACACACACACACACACATGCGCACACACACACTTGCACGTATATTACTGCACAGAAACTGTCTTTCTCTCGCTCTCAGGATTTGACACTCACACACACACATACAGTTAGGCGAGCCGCACCATAGTGAAAACACACACCGCCCCTGCAACTCCTCAAATGGTAGGAAATCCTGGACATGTCAAGCACATTTAGAAAAATACTTGAGGTTTTGGAGAAATTGGGATCACCTCATCTTGGAGTAACGTGATGCCGGTTATATTAAAAAATGAGAGGGTGCCCATATGGAAGCCATCGGCGACCACGTGCATGCACGTACAAATCAAAGCCTCTTCAGGCCGCCTGGTAATGAGTGTGAGCGTGACGTTTTAATGTTGTTATCCTACTGTGTGGCTAAGGTAACGGCTGCATAGGAAGGGAGGTTTCATCCACACATGCAGGGGGGTCTGGGTGGTATTGTTACAGCCTAAACATATTTTTTATGGTCTTTTTAGCTTTTGAATTAAAGTATCACCTCAACACATAGCAGGTAGGGTTTAGTGGTTGGTTAGCAAGCAAGATTTATTTACTTTAAATGTTTCACAGTAGCCGATCTTACACAGAGGAACTGGTTCTCAGTTTACAGTGAGACCGCAAACACCGGTGGTTCACCTGAGAGCAGAATACAATGGATTAGAGTGGAATAGAATGGAAGGCCTAAAACCAGAGCAAAGCTATAAAATTGCTGTATTTTTTTGGGGGAGGGGGTTCCAACAAATGCTCCTGTGTGGCTTTCACGTTTTGTAATTGATCTTTGTGCGAACAAAGAGATGTTAGATGCTGTTGTAATAATTGTGCGAGTGCTTCCCCTGGTTGCTGCTAGTTTGTGTGTCTGTAGCAAATAAAGTGTGTGCATGGCCATGTCTGTTTATTTGTGCGCGTGTGTGTATGTGTGTGTGTGTGTGTGCTCCTGTGCTATCAGTCTTGGTCAGGTCCCTGCCCGGGTGTGTGAAGGTTTGTCTCCCTGTGTTGTTGCAGCCTGTGTAATCATGGTATTAATTATTAGCTGTTTGCTCTCCATCATCCCCCTCCCCTGGGGCGGGCACCATGCCTGGGCTGCCAAGGGCTGGCTCTGGGTGTCTCATCCACTATAAATCTGCATGGTTAACATCACAATCGCTGGAACAGCAAGCACCAAGTTGTTGTACACGTCTCATCGCAGGGTGGGAGACAAAAAATGTGACTAGGTTCGGCTAGCGCAATTTTTTTTATTTCCTTTTAAACATTATCCCTGCCTTTGTTACTGTGTGTGTGTTTTATTTCTAGCGACATAAAAATCACGCCATGTTTTTTATGTCTTTCAAAACTCAGCTTATTGCTTGAAATCATGTAGTTCAGCCAAGAAACAAACAATGTGTCCCCATGGGCCTAGCCTAAATGGTGTGAGAAAAGATGTCTCACATTATCCTGCTTGGTGTCCTCAGGCCAAGCTGTGAATTAGTCTCAAGTCTATCTGATCTCATATGTGTCCTTTTCACGCACTGCCACCGGCATATCCCCAGCACACAACTCACGCACACAAACACACACACACACACACACACACACGCATGCAGATTTAGGTACATTTTTCTCCCTCAAATGGCACCATTGGCATCACTCCTTCAGAGATACTTGTTAAATGAATTGTCTGAAAGAAAGTCATAGCATCTGGCAGTGATTGTGGTGCCACAGGCAGAATGTGTGTGTGTGACTGTGTGTGAAACAGAGCGGGTGAGTGGGTGTGCATGTGTGTGTGTGTGTGTGTTTGCACGTGTGAGTCACAAAGAGATGGGGCTTTCACCCATGATGGTCTTGAGGGTAAGAGACAGCTCACCCCATTATTGACCTCCAAGACTTTACCTGCATTAATGTGTTGACTCCTGAAAAATGTTTTTGACATTGCTTTAAGGTCGTGATTTGATTTGACAATATTTCTTTATTCTTGGTGCAATTATCACTGTTGCTGTTTATTAAATAAATATGAAAATGTGCACAATACAAAGCAAAGCAGAGCGATTAAAGTAATTTACTGGATTGAAAGTAATTTAGAAAATCTTAAGATTAAACCATATTATCCATCGTTTATCTATTTCACTTTAAACGCCTCTCGGCGGCTACCACAGCCTTTGTCAGGTTTCCCACTTCTTTCAAATTCAATAATTGACACAAAGACCAGAGAAGATCATTTTAGCAAAACACGTTTAATGTCAATGGAAACCTAAACGATCAGTGCGAGCAAAAATCCAATAAACCTAAATCAGAGCGAGATGAATTTCTTATGGAACCACCGCAGAGTAAATACAAATCATATGTTTTTTAGAAGAAACAGCAGCATTTCATTGTTCAGAAAAACGGCTCTAGGATGAGGTAAGAGAGTTGGACGCGCCTGTTGCCATATTCAAAGCATGATTTTTTTTAGATTCAGGAAAATAAAGCATTCGTACAGGGTCTGTTGCATTAATTAACAACTACCAATGATCCCCTGTGGTTCCCAGACACTTTGAAGATTCCTTCACAATGGACTGAGAGACTTAACCATTTACGAACTGAGGGGGGAAAACAATCTCTGTGATTGGATCACAATGCCACATGTCGGCTGATCGTAAGTGCAGGAATTGTATCGTAAAAGCAAAAACCCCCTTGGGAATCATGTCAGGAAAAATCCCAGGGAGGAAATGCTGCCAACTTGTCTTCACCAATGAGATTTTCCTTTTTTTAAATCCATTTTTACTTCCCTTTTCTTTCTTTTTCTGCTTCAAGACAGAGAGATGTTCTAATCCTCTGTTCATTGTTAGGGTTGTGTGGGACTGGCCGAGGGAAATAGCTTTTTGATGGCGATGGAGGGGAAAGGGAGCTTTGCCAAAGAGGGCTTCAGAAGTTAATGGGCCGGTTTCTATGCTGACAGTAAAATCTTGGCTGGAGCCATCAGGAGCTTGCGCGGTGTTATCTTCTTCAGCGGTTTTGAAGATTATCTTTAAAGGGAAAACAGAAAATGACACTGTCAAGAACAAGAGAGACGTCTAAAAGCAAAGGTTTAATCAAGACTTAACTAGATGGAATTATCTCAGCGCTAAAGCTGATTTATGTTGGGGAAGCATAATAGTTTTCTACGCCTCAAGATCATCTCCGAAGCAGAAAAGCATCAGTGGTGGATTCACAACACCAAGGCGATAGCGATGGGGTTTCTGTTGCCGGTGGGTGATGTTTGATCCGGTGGTTGAAATGTTGCCTGTGGTAACTGTTGCCCCTAGGGAACAAAGAGCCAAAGAGAAAATGAGACCCATTTTCTATGTGAGTGTTTACCTGCACTACAGGTGCTTACAAAATCTGATCTTTATTTCTGCAAGGGAGATGAAAAACATGCGCTTCTTATAAGTATTTTCAGACTACCGCTGGATTCTTCAGTGCTGCCAAACCTTTACGAAAGAATATTATGGGTAGTGTATGTAAGTTTCATGGCAGTTAGGAATGGGAGAATTCCAACGGGGCAGTCTTCTGGCACAAGAATTGGTAAGGTGTGGAGAGACATGGTGACCCTGTCCTTCATGTTTCCCCCTGCAGAACAATGAGCCAAAAAGAAACGGTCCCATTCACTCACACTTGCACACAGGTGCCTGAAGCTACGGTGCAGTAAAGATGGAAGACTGAGCGCCGAGTTACTGCTGCGGTAAGATTTCCGTCTCCCGTAAACTGACACCTCTCCCAAACACATAATTAATCACAAAAAGTTGCAGCAAACTATTAGTTAGACACTGACAGGCGGGGGGGGGGGGGGGGGGGGGGGGGGTTGAGGAGCCGCACGGAGAAGGAGGTTGGGTCTAAGAATAGTGCACGTCTGCGGTTGTGTAAACATGCATGTGTGTTTCATCTGTGTAACCGTGCCCATGCATTATTGTGTGCCTGTGCTTATCCTCCCCTTTCCAAGTATCTCGGGGTGGGGGGTGGGTTACCAGGATCTGCTTCAGAGCAGAGACCCCAGCCAATGAGCCACCAGCCATCAGCAGCCAGGTCAGATTAGGTTTCTGTCGTTTGGCCTTTGTGCTGATAATACGACAATGAGTGGCACTTCCCTACTGCCACTTCACCTCGGCCGGAGCGCACTTGTCAGAGCTCGACCAGGCAGATAGGCTCTGTCAGTTAAATAAGAGATAACGGGAAAGTCAGGAGAGGTGGGAGTCGGCTGACGGTGGGTGGCAGTTTCCTCTGTTAGTTTAGCATCCCAGTCGAGGGGATTTTGTTTTTGATGAGGGTCACAGGAGGGAGGAACTGCCTAAAGACAAGAGGGGAAGGGTAGTGAAGGTTGATTGGCACATTAGCCCGTGTCTCCCCCATCACTCTGTTTAATCTGAAGAGACAACAAGTCTCCTGAGTTGTGGGGATGACCCTGGGAGTGGGGCGTACGGAAACGCCGGAGAAGGGGGCGACGCAACTGTCCAGACTAATTTGCTTTCACATTCTCTGTAGCTGTTTTTCCTTCTCACACACACACATATTTAAAATTCTGTTAGTCTACTCAGTCTGTATAATGTCAATGTTTGAGTTTCCCCCCTTCTTCCCTTCTTGGAACTCAAATTAAAACATTTTTTTATATCTCTCAATCTTGCTCATTTGAGGTTTTCACGCTCGTCTCCTTCCCCTTCCCCAATTAGTCTTTCATAAGAGGCTCATCACCTTTTCACACATATCACTGATGATTAGCCTTGTGGGAGAACCTTGACAGAATAGTCTCCTGGATAGATTTAGTCAAGTCTGTCAACAGGCATCAGTTCAAGCCGGATGAGACCCCATGTCAGACATTAACCTCTCTATTTCAGAACAGAGGCGCATCTGCCAAATACTGTTATTGAGCTGGCACCGCAAGAGCATAACCTTTCCCCCACCCCACCCCCGTAAATATTAAAGGTGTATGGTTAAGAAATATTAATGTCATACTCAATCAATCATTACCACCCCAAGGGGAAAATCCTGTTTGAGGTGTAGCAGTATTAACAATTTTTAGCTTTGGAAATGTCTGGATATCCCGCTTCTAAAACCTGTGCCACAATGAGCCTCCTCTCTGCCTGTCAAAATATTTTGCCTTTTGTCCTGAGGAATCGAGCTCTGCCTCCTCGAGGTTCACGCTGACACGCGGGAAAAGGCAATGTCTCCACCTATGGGTACAAACACAGCACTGCAGTTCACCCAACCCCCCCCCCCCCTTCAAAGGATGGACGCATATGTTCAGCAAAATAAAGGAAAAACACATTGTTGAATCAAGTTTACTTTGAATATTAATATAATCCATCAGTAAAACAAACATTTGAAAGCAGTTGAGAGTTTGTAAAAGCTACATATTTGTAAGGTTGGAGTAAATACGAAGAGCATACATACCGTCAAACAAGCACACAACATACAAGCCAAGTATAGAAAAGGATAGATCTTTTTATACATTATTATATACACTGCAGAGTATTAAGACGTGACAGAAAATTAAGACGGGAGGATTGTGTTTCTTATCATCTGCATATCGACACAATGTTTTAATCTCTTATGACCTAGGCAAAATTAGGACAATCGAGAAACGTATAGAAGGACATTAACATATGAATAAAATTCAGCCCCAGCGAATTCAGGTGTCGGTACAGTGCCTTGTTTTTCCTTTGCTTGTTTTATGTTTTATGCTGCCGCTCTGATCTGGGTAATTACAATGTGCTGCGAGACTGTCAGTGACAAATACAGAGAAAATAACTCAGGAAATACAGGAAGATGATTACAACACGATGTCTGATACATGAATCTTGATTATACAGTGTACCAGTCGAGAGCAGTACATTATTTCTCTTTAAGCAACATAACACACAAAGCAAACAGTGAGCAGAATGGAACGCTTGTTATACGTGTGGATCAAAACGAGAACTATTTAAAAAGAAAATGTGTTTCCTACAGGAAAAGCAAGTTTGTGATCATCTGTCATCACGATCTGATCCCTCCCAGCAACATTCCTACTGTATCTCAAAGGAAATAAGTTATTTTGGTCCAGGAAAAAAGCTAGTTTATCCAAGTAAATGAGGCTGGGTAATTTCTGCATACTTAGTGAGAATATTTTGTTTTCTCAAAAAATAAAACCCATCAGAACTGAGCGTTCCTCTTAATGCGAGGACAAAGTTTAAGTGGGATGATTAAGGTAAGAACATGCATGAGCGTAAGGGGAGATGGTGTCCCTGAGTGTGTGTGTGTGTGTGATGGTGTGTCTCTTGTCGGTCTATATGGTCTCCACATAATTGGCAGGGAACAGTCCTTGACGGCCGTCTTTGCTCCACCCCCTCCACCAGGCTTTGTCCACCGTCTCCACGTCCCTGATGATGTCACCGGGTTCAAAGGAGATCTCAGACTCGTCCTCTGTGGGAACCACAAGATAACATGGTGAAGACCCGCTAATCACAGTGTAATTACTGTAAGTGGAGGCACTTTGTGTGCACATGCGTGCCGATTATGCCCTAAATGGCAGCCTACCTGCTTGGTAGTCGAACAGAGCGCGGACGCACAATTGTCGCTCGGTCAGAACCTGTGGAAAATGGATTCAGAGGAAGGCTGTGATCACCAAATACTCCTCTTGTTTAACCAAAATTCACATGGTGGAAAGACCAAAAACAAAATCCTTGTCACAGGAACGTGTTGAAAACTACAGTAACCAGCTGATTTAGCAAATTACTGAGCCTTTTTTTAAACATGAAACTAAACATGTTTGTGACCAAGATCTACATCGTATGGGGCTGAGCAGCAGAGACAGGGAGGAGAAGTCTCACGGTATTGACAGGATGACACAGTTGGATTTTTGTCATGTGTGATTTAGTGACAATAAGAAAAACCTAAGAACTAGAATGTCACCCAGTCGAGCCCATACCTGGGCCAAGCCCAGTCCCCTCATGAAGCCACACTTAATCTCACCAGATCCGTATCAGCATGTTTATTTGAGTCTGCAGCAAAGTCCACACTGTCATAAATATCAGTCCCCTGAATATGTCAACGAAAATGTTAATGAACACCCGACCTTGCAACTTTAAAGAAAGTGAAAAGAAAAAAAAGCCAGGATCTGCCCCCTGATCCGGATCCATGACCCACCCCTCCAAAACATCTCATGAAAAACAAACAAACAAACAAACTGACAGACGATAAAGACATTACCGCCTCCTCTGAGGAGAGACTAAGTCTTAAATAAATTGCGTAATTTCCTGTAGAATGTATTTTACTGTAGTTTTTAAATGTATATTTAATTGTTTGGAATGTGAATATATTAATGAGACACATTTTTTCCCACTTTCATGTGTTAATCACATATTGTAACATATTGTATTTAGGAACATAGATGTTTTTGGGATTGTTTTGATTTGTGGAAGACACGGTACAAGAACAACACATGTCTGTAGATACACTACCTCTTCTCCATTCTCTGAGATCTCCTGCTCCTCGATGACACCATCCTCCTCCTCCTCTGCGGTGCCATGGAGATCGTAGCACACCGCCAGCTCCGGTGAGCTGAGCTCTGTGTCAGACAGACTCAGAGATCGCTCTGAGGAAGTGTGAGAAGCATCCATCAGCCACAAACCAATATACGTTGAAGAATGTCTTAATGTATCACAGCATTTTGACTGAAGTGTTGCCAAACCTATGCCGTTGTGTTCCTGTGCGTCCCCTCCATTTGTGATCCCGTTGGTCGACAGGGTGATACTCTCGTGTTTGATTTCCTGACAAACTGGCTCAGCATCTTAAATAATGAAGGTGACTTGTTTACAACTGTGTACACATGTATGTTCATTGAAAATGTTAAGATGTTTTAAATATTATTAATGTTACTTTAGTCTAGATGACAGGATATAAGAAAAAGGGGCCTACCTGTCACTGTTGACTCTTTCTCTGAATACTTGGCAGGGGACTGACTGTCCACTGATTGGTCAATCTCCTCTCCAGCAATTCTTGCCTCCTCTTCCTCCTGCATCACCTCCATGGACTCCTCATGAGATGCAAACTCAGGTTCTTGTTCCAAACCATCCTCTTCTTCTTCTTCTTCTTCTTCTTCTTTTTCTGCCTTGTCCTCTTCCTCTTCCTCCTGCTTCTCCTCACCGTCCTCTTCTACCTGCTCCTGCTCTACCTCAGTCTGGACTGGCTCTGCGATAACGGCACAAAGCTGCGGTCGAGTTTCAACCTCATCTTCCTCCACATCATCTTCCTCGTCCTCCTCCACCAGTAGAGCCTGTACCTTGTAGCCAACGTCTGAGACCAGCTCAGTGAGCACAGGAGAGGCACTGTTGAGCTCTATCGAGTAGGAAATTACATTGTTATTAAAACAAAAAAGAAAAATGTACATTTGAGATTATTACATGTTGAAAAAGTGAATATGGACTTTGTGTGTGTGTGTGAGGCAGAAAAGCTGAACTGTCTGGGTGCACAGTTCAGTTAAGCTTGGCATGACTAAGAGTACGTGTGGTTGCTTTAGGAATATTTAATTGTGACTGGAATATAAAAAGAATCTGTCATTTCTGTATAATAAGCGTCTGATTCATAAATCTTGGCTACTTTACACAGTCTGGACTATGTGGAGTAGTTTTTGGCAAAAGCATCTAAGTCATTTTAGCCTGTACTAAAAATGTTAACCACCATTATTTTATGTCAAATGATTAATGTCCTTGGCAAACAAATGAGAAATAAGCAGAGTTATAGACTCCCCTCTCCCTGTCTCATTCAGAATTGGAGTTTTGTGATATTTTTTCTGCAGATTTGCAAAAAAATCTGATCTGAAGTTAATACCGTACCTGTGTCTGGCTGTGGCTTGTCAGTTAGAACCTGTAGAGGCTCGAAGCAGAAAGCTGAATCCCCTGGCTGGGTCGGGGTATTTGGGGGCGAGGAAGGCATGGTCTCTGGATGTGCCTGTGACAATTTGTTTTTTCCTAAACTGGAAGACAAGGAAGCCAAGAGGCTCGGGGAGGCCGGGGGTGCAGAGGGTTGTGCAGGTGACGGAGCTTTGGGCTCAACAGCGGCCTCCACTTGTTTGTTAGTTTGTGGGACACTGGGCAGGGCTGTGAGTGGAGGGGCGGGGCGAAAGGGCGACGTGGGCGGTGACAGGGGGGCTCTGGGGCTTTGTGGCGAGGTGACGGGGCGGAAATCGGGGCTTCTGGGGGGGGACGTGGTGCGGTAGATGGGCGAGGGAGGAAACCGGGAGAAGGGGGAGACCAGCGGGGAACTGCGAGGTGACGAGGCCGTGCTCTCCTCCGCCTTAGAGAAGATGAACGCCGTGTCTGTAAGGCTGCGCTGGTACCGTCGGAATGGTTTGCCTGGAGAGAAAGAAAAAAAGTTTGGGAGTAGTTAAAAAACGGAGAGAATAAATTATAGGTGCAGAAATCATACATCCACTTTCAATGAGGTCATGTGGCATCTCTCCGCGTTTAAGCTCATGCACGACCACATACCACTGCGGGACGATCCGGGGCTGGTGGGACTTTGCGATGAGGATGATGACAGCTGTCTGAAGAACTCCCGAGGGTTCATGGATCGCTGGGACACTAACGCTGCTGCCTCCTACAGGTGGGTGAATGCACAGTTGGTAAATGTAATCTGAATTTATCAAACAGTGATGTTTGCTGCAGGTTAATAGAAGTCTGATCTGAACTTACTGCTGCTTTCTCTATAGACTCACTCCTTCTAAGACGAGCCCTCATATCATCCTCATGCTCCCGCTTCTGCTCGTCCTGAAAGTACAGACACCAAACCACACTCAGGTTTACATATTCACATAACTTTTATCATTCCTCCTTTAACATATTATTAAAATTATGAGTTTTGCTATTGTAAGCTGAGAATTATTTTTCATAAACTTCAAATGAAGGGTAGAATGATCTGTTTTATGAATATTTATTCTATTTATGTTTTACATAAATAAGTTGATATAAACTTGTAAATATATACTTATACAGTGTACAGTACATAGAACAGTACGTAGATTCAGGAGTCCCACATTGTTAATTTGGACATTAAACCTTTAAACTGCCCCCTCGCTATAACCTAACGAAGTAGGTTATAGTGAAGCCGAGGAGGAAAAGCCTGTCTTACAATATTTAGCCCTAATTAGTGATATGGAAATATATAACCTATGCAAATATGATGACCAGTATAACAGCTGGCCAGCTTAAAGTCATTTGTACAACATTAAAGGTCACTGTGACCGTTGACCACTGAAATCAAATCAGTTACTCCGTGAGTCCAAGTGAACATTTGTGCCAGAAAGCATTCTCTAGAGGAGTTCTTGAAGTAACCTTGACCTTTAACCGTCAACCATAGATGGATAAAAGCATCAGCTTAATGAAATGTAATGCACGTGTAATGTAATGTAGCCGCCAAAATCTATCCGATTCATTTTTGAGTGCAAGTGAATGTTTGAACATAATTTGAAGTAATGTCTTCAATGTGTTCCGGGGATGTTGCGTCCAGCAAAAATGTGTTTTGTGAGGTCATAGTGACCTCGGCCACTGTCTGTCACTGGGGCAGTGGCATAAAAGTTGCACCGTTACAAAGTTTGTACATCCAGCAAACTGTATTTATAAATGTAAAGAAGTCGTTATGCATTCCTATTTTGAGCTGTTTGTATGTATAGCAACCATTCAGAGTGTGAAACAAGGATTCAGTGACACATTTGCTTAGCTTCAGGTTCTTATCAACGGTATAATGCATTATAAAGAGTTATTAAGTGGTACACAACCCACTCCCCCATATCAATTTGAATGAGTCTATTGTTGTCTTTGACCCCGTTCAGACCTGGTATTAGCATCCCTCCTGAGTGATCCAATCACAAGCTGTCCCCTTGGGATCGGATCTCTCAGGAGGTTGTTAACACCGGGTCTGAACAAGACCTTTGTTCATGTAGAATTAATCAATTAGTCTTTGCACTTCAACAAATGTGCCCCTCACATGGATCAAGGGTTTAAGCTCTAAAGTCCTCGGGGACAATTAAAGATTTAGAGCCAGACCTCCCACAGCCTGTGGTCAGTCCACTTCTTCCATGAGTTCAAACTAGTCTGACCACATTTAGGCCACAATCCAGACAGGGATAGTGTTGATTTTGCCACAAGACAAATTCCACACTGTTCATCATTTCATCAACAACACATCTCTTAACCCACCCATTTGAATTTCTCCTTTGTGCGCAGCTCCTCTGCTTGCTCAGCCTGTTTTCTTCTGTGACACAGAGAAGCAAATGAAATAGCACAAGTTATTGTGATGCACCCATATGCACATGGATGTTCTATGTTCAGCCACACGATACACAACACAGCCACTAGAGGGCAGTGCTGTCAGGAGGCAGCCATGGCTCCAACCTCTGCTCCTCGATCATCTGTAGTTTCTCGTTCATCTTTCTGTCTCTCTCGTCTGCATCCCTTCGCTCCTTCAGAATTCTCTCTCTTTCAAGGCGCCGTCTCTCCTCCACGGCACGTCTCTTCTCCTCATCTTTCCTCGCTTCCTCTTCACGCTGACACACACAGGGGCACGATGTGAGACGATAGACTATCGCAGACTTCCATTTCTTTTTCAAATGAAAGTGTCACTCTTTAAACATTTCCTGTACATTTTAGCCAATCAAGTGTGGCCAACCGAGGCATACCTCTGCACGTGCCCAGAAGGAGTCTCTGTTTATTAGTCTCATCTCCATTGCAGCATTGGTTTTTCTGTAGTTTGTACCCTGTGATAAAAATGGAGACAAGAATTCAGAAACTTTCCAATGATGCATTTTATGTCACTATTATATTATCATTCTCAGTAAGTAAAACCTTTTTTAAATGCCATATTTAAGGAAAAATCATATTCATTAGCTTGATAAACAGTAAATGCAAAAGTGAAATTCACTGTAACAGTAACCTAAAAAACTGAATTTCCTCCTAAACTATTTCACAAGGTGTATTTTAGGTCTTTGCCTCCATCTGATGGACAGATGAAGAATTTCAGGAGACTCACCACTAAGTCCTCCTTGTCAGCAGACCTGGAGCTTCTTCTCGCCCACTGTGTAGGAGCATGGGCTTGTGTCTTGGCGAGCTCGGCTCTTATCTTCTCCTCCGTCACATCCTCCGCCTTCTCCGCACTGATGAACACATGCGCTTCCTGAAACACGGAGATCACGCAATGAAAATAAGGAGATGACAATAGACTTAGACAGATGTGAATTTAATCCACTCTCATATGCTGTACTGTGGCCACTCTCTCACACACACACACACACACAAACACACACACACACACACACACATACACACACACACACACACACACACACACAAATGCAAAGGCTAGAAATCCATCCACAAGTACACACATTCCCTCCGGTGGTTTTCTCTTGGTCTGACTTGAAGTTATGCAAACTTGGAGCCAAACAGTTGTGCAACTGCTTCACTTATAAAGACGGAGTGAACAAAAACAGTCCCTGGTTTAAGAGTTGGGACAGGAATGCGTTGGTTTGGATGCTTATGGATAGCAATGGGAGGGCACGAAAAAGTTGTGGTTCAGATAGTGAAACTGAGAAAAATAGGGTGTGAATGTGTGTTTGCAAAAAATAGGTAGAAACATTTGCTCAAAAACGGAAGTCAAGCCAGGGGGAGATTCAGAGATATGAGAAAAATAAAACTACTGACAGAGCATTTTCTACAATCACAGACCAAAACACTGTTCCGCTGCTGCCTTTTGGGACAGATGTCAAACACGGCTGAACTCACATCTGTGTTTTTCTACATTTGTGTGTGTCCAGGACCTGAGAATAAATTCCTCGGAGCGCCACTCGAGGCTTGTTGAAGGAGAGCCAGGCCCGTTCGCCTCCAACAGGAAACCACAGATTTATCTGAGTGACACCGCTGACACTGACACTGCACAGAGCATTCACCGTGCCCAATAATACATGTCAGTACAGAGTAAAATCCATATCACTCTAACTGTTAACTGCCAACTGCATCACACACAGTCCAGACCAGACAAGCAGCCCGCAGTGCCTCCATGGGACACTGGGAATATCCCAGAGCCGGAGAGAACAACAAATCTGCAGCAAAGGCCCTCTGTGACTCAGTGTGCTGTTCAGTTCTGCAGAGTGCAAGTGCAGAAAACTACCAGGTTTCAACCTGCATCCTCATGTACTGTAACTCTTTGTGTAGAGGAGGTGAATACCTGCATCACTAATACTGAAACCAAACGCATGATGGTTCATATAAAAGCATGTATGGATCAGTCAGCTCTAAGCAGGCGTCTCTCATACTGATGAACTGATATGAATATCACCTTATATTATTTTCATATCAGTTTTTTTGATCATGGCTGGGTGTGATTCTACTGCATTCAAATCCTCAGACTTTCATGTATCAAAATAAAATCACTTTATCTTCCTAAGTGAATCAGTTCACATTAAGTAAAGACCCTACACTCTTCTCAATCTGTTACCTTCCCCGTAGTCCTTTCCTGCCCTTTTCTTCTCACTCTCTGTCAACTTGCACTAATGCAATGACTTCACACGGGCCTAATAGAAAGCTTTTTGATTTCAGCTCATAGAATTGCTGTGCTGTTGTTATTGGTAATAGCTAACAGCACAATTTAGGTATCATAACCATGCCTTTATGTTCTCTTCATTGAAAAACTCTCAAACATGTTCAGAGTAGGATGCATGCACGATCTTTTTCAGGAATTGTGTCATTGATGACCTTGACAAGAAAAGTCACTGTGGATATGAGAGCAAACTCTCTGGGAGGAGGAGGAGGAGGAGGTGTGACAGGTTGGGAGTTACTTTCTCACTGTAATTGGGCTCAATTCTGCACAAACTGTCTCGCTGCTCTGGAAGTGAACTGCTTCGTGGAGTCTCGCTCTCCACTTGCTCAGACTGAGAGAGGCAGTAGGTGGATATATGGGATATTCTCAGTGTCCCAGGGTCAAGTTTGTCTTGACTGGAAGACACTATTTTTGGAGGACATTGTCATTGTTTGAATGAAAAAAAATCGAAAATTATATTTGGTTTGCATGTTCTTCCTGTGTCTGTGAGAAACCCCCCAACAAAACTAGACCGAGGTCGCGTGCATACCTCTGCCAACAGTCTCTGTATGAAACCACATTCAAATGCACTAGATCCAGATTTTTATTTGGTGCACATACTCATAAACATCTGTCCCCTAAACATTCTTTCATCAACATCCATGAATTATTCTCTAAGAGATCAATGAAAATGTTGAAAAGTCTCACAATGTTAAAGCAAGAAAAAAAAATCCTGGTTCCGCCCCCTGATACAGAGCCACACCAGTATTTGTGCTAAAACACAAATAGACAAACGCAGACTAAACGGTGGGCGGTAGAAATAAACCTGAGTGAAAAACAAGAGGGTTCAGCCCCTAAAAACTCTCTTGCTCAAATAAGTGTGTGTTATACTTCTGAGAAGTGATGACATTTGCCTTAGTAATGAGAGCTCATTGTCTGAAACAACACAGGAGGCGTGATGAAGGGCGGGTTGTGGTTGACATGAAACTAAAGCCTCTGAGTGTGTGTGTGTGTGTGTGTGTGTGTGTGTGTGTAAAAGCCAGATGACAGATGCTTCTGAGCCTTGAGCCAAATTTGTTGCCTTGTTCCTTATTTTACAAGAGAACCACTGTTCTTTGTTGCACCTAAAATCTCAAATGTCTGACTGGGAGCCAAACATGTCATGCCACAGCCGATTACCTTTATAAATACATTTGATTAATTAAAGGTGACTTATAATCAAAACTTCTCATGGGATTGGACTTCCAATTCTACTGTCCGTACACACACACACACACACACAAACCCTTCTCTAAAGTTGTGAGGACACTCATTGGCATAATGAATTTTCCTAGCCCCTACCTAACCTTAACCATCACAACTAAATGACTAACCCTAACCTAAAACTAGTTCTAACCCTAAAACCAGGTCTTAACCCCAAAACAGCCCATTGAACTTTTGAGAACCAACCAAAATGTCCTCACAACGTCAAAACGTCCTAAATGTGGGTATTGAACCAAAATTGGCCCTCATAACTAAAGATAAACATGCGCACACACCCACCCATACACCCAGACACACCTTCACACAGACATACACACACCTTCACCCATACCCTCAAACACACACACTCACAGCGCCCGTCTGGCTGGGCTTCAAGCTGCTGTTATGTCAGTGGAGATGTAGAACAATGGGAACATCTGCACTCTATTCATATTTTAGTTTTCATAACTTAGTGCTACACTAGAGTACAGTATGCAACACACCCAAATCTGCTGCCGCTTCAGACTCGCCTTGACAAAGCCCTCGCTGCCAGCTGGGACATGCAGCATAGCAGACCAGACGACAGAAATAAAGAGAGAAATGGAGATGAAGAAAGAGGGAGGGACAGAAATAAGAAAAAACTGAAACAACGTGTGAATGGAAAATATAATTGTCCGAAAGCAAGGGTTTAAAAAAGGTTGAGACAAATTGAGCCCCCAGTTCTTGTCATCATTCTTGGCTCAATGTGGACAACAGTAATAACTCATCCCTGCCTTGACATATGTAAGGTGAGATAATGAGATAGTGCCGCTTTTAATCTCCTTTAACTCTAAACAAATATCCCTAATATCCCTAGAACATCACTAACGTTGCAGGTTCCCTGAGACAACGTCAACACAGCCACATGTTGTTCGGCTTAAGACAGAGATGATGATGGATTAATCAGAATCAGAAGAAGAAGAATCAGAAGTCAACATTATATTGCCAGTTTTAATGAACAAGACAGATAGTAAACGAACAGAGTCCACAATAGAAGCAATGGAAAGGTTGTCATCATGATCGATTAGATACTTGATGTATCGGTTATCATCAATATCAAATTTTATACAGCGTCTCTTCTTGAACTATGAGGATTTCTGTTGTGCTGTTTTCCAATTTCTCCCTGATGCTTGAGTTTTTTTGCTTCTAGTTCATGAGAAATCTACTTGATGTGAAAGCAGTTAGTCACGTGGTTTCCACACAGTGTGAAAAACGTCTACTGGCAAAGTTAGAATTAACCAAAGACAGAATAACAAAGGTGAGGCAGTGTGAGCTCCTCCAGGCTGAATTATCTTTAAGTAATAAATCTCCTTTTCAACCTCCGGGTTATGGAAAATTTAACTTGTTAAATAACTTTCACGAAAACAGTTCAAATTAATTATTCCTTTTTTGTATATTCAGAAGGAGGGAGTTTAGCATATACAATATAAGTGATCACAGGTTATTTGTATTGTCTTGCCGCAAGTCTGGCTGTTCACATATATGTGTGTGTGCTGAGGTTAGAGGTCACACTTCTCCCACAATTCACAGCAAGACAAATTTTCTCCACTCCCCTCCATATACTGACCATGAAATCATCTCTCCAGATTTTTTTAAATCCCTCATGAAAATGCACAGAGGCCCAAGGGTGCTTACACACACACACACACACACACACACACACACACACACACACACACACACACACACATACACACACACACACACACACACACACACACACAGGGTTCGGGGTTTTCATGGTGCTGCTCACAAAATCCTGAACTTAACAATTGCTGTTTAAAAAGACAGACCAAAAAAAGAAAAACGACAAACATTCCACAGATGCCTCTGCAGTTGACTGGGTGATGCCTTTATATGGAAACTAGTAAACCTGGGGGTGAGCTGAAATTCTCCTCGTCAGATTGAAACACTAAATAAACAAGTTGCAGCTATAAGATAGGAATGGAGGGAGTCTACATTTTACACACATGCACATAAACTGTGAAAATATTTAGAGATGTACTATTCTCTTGTTTTGCCTCTACTTCCTGTCGCTCATATCCCCACTTGACTTTCTGTCCATCGGGTTTTGCCACAAACAATGCAGCTTTAAACCCCAAACATTACAACCCCCCCCCCCCTGTTGATGACATGTCAGATGGACCAATCACACACAGGGCCAGAAGAACAGGAAGTGGACGAAGGACAGGAAACTACCAAAACAATACAAAGTAAACTAGTATTGTGCATAAATATAGATTTTGAGAGTACAAAGTCTAAAATCAAGGGGTAAAGGAATCAGAACAAGTCAAATATTTGAAATTGGAAGTTGTATGTTTGCAATGTTTTTATTGACAATACTGCTTCTGCCCATCGTCAAGATATGTCCAAGGTAAAGTGATATTTGAATTCTCTTGAGAGGGGAAACCAAGATAAAGTGAACATGAGCAGACGTCAGATCTAAAAGGTACGTTCTGAATGATCGAGCACATTTCCATCTACTGCACCTTGAAGAAGTTTTTGATGGCCGGGATGTGGCTGGCACATTCTTTCCTGCGGTAGTCTTCCACGTTCTGTCCGACCTGCGGACAAACACAGGATGAAGACACTGACATTCTCATCATACCTCTTGCTGAGGGACAAGACTAAAAAAAGACGAGGAACAATAGGATTCACAACTACAGCACGGATACTAATCTACATTTCACATAACTGACCCCATGAGAACGTCAAGAGCTCAAACATCACGTCATAATGAAAGACAGTTTACACTACATGAAAGAAAGAAAAGAAACAACAGGATAGAGATGGATAACTTTCTTCAGCAGCACTTTACTGCTCATCTTCACCACAACAACACTTCCTGCTTTCCATGTGACTGAACTAACAAATAAGAAGCTGGTGAGAACTGAGACTGAGGTAACTGTGGGGGAACCACAGAGGCAATTTCAACACATCGGATATGAAGATGCAAATGCAAAATATTTAAATTTGAAAATATCTAAATAATCAAACGTAAATATTGTAACCATATGTTTAGCCTATCAAGATAAACTTATGAATTAACTTCCAAACCACTTTTTGAGAAAATCCCACGCTACTGTAGAAATTGTATTCTGAGTCATTCAGTTTTCCCACGTACGTCTGACAAACGTCTGTCATGTTTAATTGGGCATGAGGATTAACATGTTCTGTTTGCTGCTCGGGAGTCATAAACTTCTTTTTACTTCAATGATGTAACAGGCACATTCTCACAGCGTTTTCCCACATGTCAGATGCCAAGTAAGCCTCTGTCAAAACAGAACCACAGAATGTGAATAAGCCAGGACTTTCTCCAGGGCATTTTACAGGTTAAGAAGTGCACTGATTTCCCTGGATGTGAAGACTTAACATGTTAAACCCATTATCTTGGCGCCGCTAAATGACTTTCGGCTGACTGAGAGAAACCCCGAGCGCCTGTGAGTGTACCTGCAATATTTTGTATCTGTATGTGTTTCTGTAATTCCTGCTGGTATGTGTGTAACGATGGGCTCATGCTAATATGAGCTAAGCCCCATGAGGCTGTCTGCCACTCACCCAGTTGATCATAGCGATCCGGAGGCCTCCTGTCTCCCCACTTCCCACTTTGCAGAGTCCATATTGCGGCTTGGATATGTGAAACTTCCCCACCAGCTCTGTCACGCCCCCCGCTGTAAGAGAGGAAACAGATTAAGGGACAAGCTGGACAAAAAGGATGCTAAATTCAAAACGGTGCAAACTTCCACCGAGCCAAAGTGAAGAGGCTGAATTTTTATTTCTAGAAAACATTGACCCCTACCTCCAGAGTCAGCAAGTTTGAGCTTGTTGGTCAATCCATCATATGCGAATAATGCCCTGTGGACACAAACACACACACATACACGGGTCAGATGCTAAGAAGTTTCAGAAACAACTAGAATGTTTAGTGTTAGAAAACATGATTTAATTTTCTGGACTAAACAACCACTTGTGTATCCCCAAGAGGAATGACTCATCCACAACTTTTATATCCAAGCATGAGCGTGTGGACGGCGGGGCACGGCATGTGTCCAGTCCATCATCGTGCACAAGGGACACACACAGGCACGCACACATGGAGAGCCAGATGTTTTCTCCACATGTCCAAAAGGGAACAGTCTTCCCCGCAGCGCACGGCATCGCTACAATGCACCAACTATAAAAAAAAAAAATCGAATCTCCTCGTCTGTGACACACACTAGTGAACTTGTTAACTTTCCATCTCCCTCCAAGCCCTTGTCCCCCAGAGGCCTTTTACAGCACTTGTGTAAAACAGGAATGGCAATCAGTGACACAATAACCTTCATTCATGGCGTTAACCTCCACAGTCTGACGGCTCCTGGAGTAAACGGAGCCTGTGCTGCTCACTGCTACAGGCTTTTTGACATTTCGCAGGTGAAAACCTGTCCTACCCCACCCCTCCATCAGTCAAACTGCAGGTCACTGTGGCAGCAGTGTTTTCATGAATTCAGTGTTCAATTACTTTTGTGGAGATAATAACATGATAGTGTATTGCATCGAAGAATCTGCAAGACAGACAAATTTGAATTAAGAAATTCCAATAATCAGCGACGATTAGTTTAACATGCCAACACTTATCTATACTATTTGTCATGATAAGCTTCTTGTGTGTGGATGAGGTGAATCTGGTGACTTTCAGAGGTGGCCTGCAGGGAGGCATTGTTAAGACTTTTTACGACTGTGTGTTAGTGTCTGTGTTTGGGCGCGTGTATGTTTGTGTCCGACTGTGTGTCTGGGTCAGGGTTAAATTCCCCTCTCTGGGATTCATGGGGTGTGTCAATAACATCTGGAGCTGGGTATGGCCACAAGTAGCTATTACAATGGGCCAAAGGTGAATGGTGTGTGTGTGGGTGTGTGTGTGTGTGTGTGTGTGTGGGTGTGTGGGTGTGTGTGTGTGTGTGTGTGTGTGTGTGTGAGTGAGTGACTGGGAGAGACAGGGTAATTTAAAAAATGTTTTCCTACATTACATATTGCACAGTGAAAAACATCAGCACTGTCGTTGTGTACAAGCTGACAGATCAGCTACCTCTTATTTTTCATGATACAACAAGTCTGTGTCCAAAGAACAAAGAGCGACAAAAGTCAATCAATGTGTGTGTTCGAGAGTCTGCTGAGCGCACAATAACCATATTGTGTGCACTGTTGAGCAAGCTGCAAGCTGGCCCTGCATGCGCGACGCAGCAGGCTGACACTGCTCTCTCGTTCCTGTATTGTGCTGATTTCGTTGCATCTATGACTTTGTCAGGCAACACAACATATCTTTGAATGAGAACTTATCCAGAGCGCTCCAGGATTAATTAAGCTATGGGTCACCCGCATCATTCACATGGATAAGTCCAGGCACAATACCTAAAAACAAGCACACTCCTCTCCCTCATTACCGGCATCCAGAGCTCAGACACCGAGCCACACTTACTGAACGTTGGTCCGCAAGAAATTCCAAAAGGTCAGCGTTCACAAGCAGTCAAGGACAAAGGTCGCGATGCCTCTGTAGGAGTCTTAATTGCATGTGCAAATTCTCCACCCACAGTGAGCAGGGCTGCACATGACGATGCACTGCGATGTGGGAGACTCTTTGTTCTGCCAGAGCTTTTAGCTAAGAGTTTGCGAAAGCTCCTGTTTTCAGAGAGCTTTCTCGCCTGGACTTTACTTAATCTGTCCTGGACACTAAGAGGGAGAGAGAGGCCGAGGGGTTTGAGAACGCGGTGATTTCACACAGGCAGACAAAATATGAAACGGTCAAAAAGAATAAAATTTCAAAGATCTCCAAGTTTGACTTGCGGAAGAATGCACATTTTTTAAAATGCTAAAGACGGAAGAAGGTAAAATAAAGTTTAGGGGGATCAAGTTAATATTTTTCTTTTTTATAAAGTTTTATTCCATTTAATACTCACGCCTCGGATAGTTTAATCTAAAGATTGACTTCATGTTTGAAACTAAAATGAAATGTTCCATAATTTCTTTGATTCGGTGAACACATCTTACCTTATTAAATGTTCTCGTTGCTGAAATGAACTGAATGGATTATCTTTGACAGGAAGATCTGCAAATCTTCACAGTTCTGCATGTTGCATCTTTTTGAAGCTGAGCTTATTTTACACTGCTGTCTACAGTAGCAGAGGGTGATGTTACAACCGGTGGTAAACCACTGAATGAGGATGTGTGTAGTGAATGACTGGATATAGCTCCGCGAACAAAAGATGTCGGTTCAAGTTCACATTACAAGCGTTTATCATGCTGCAGTGTCCTGAAGCAAGACAATAATTCTCTCACCCAAAGTTCTCCCTCCTGTTTATGACAATATACTGTACATAAAGATGGACGGCATGACGCGGCCTGAAAGGGAAGCCAAAGCGTTTCCGTATACTGCGTTTCTGCAGTATAGGTCATAAACCCTGCCTCCTCCATGTTAGTGGACTGGTTAAGGGCCTTATTATTCAGCCAAAATACACATCAAAGATGGTTTCAGTAATTTAAGGTAGTTCTAATCACAATGATGTATGTTTAAGTGCTCATTACTTTCAAGTTTGTTTGTTCTTCATTAGTTATTTGATATTATAAAATGGGGTGAAATGTTGTGATTGACAGCTGAGACTGACTTCTGATTGGTCGATCACATGCATCAATCCAAAAGTGCTCCATCCCCCCCATCGCTGCTGCACAGACTCTCGCTTTAAGTGACGTCATAACCTGTAGAGGACAGCGTTCGTATCTGGGATATTTTAGCTTCATTGCTGGATAGTGGGAGGAAGTGTCTTTAGAAACAGTCTATGTGCTGACCCATGGTGTGCAACATATCCAAGTAAGCCAGAGGGATGCCATTCACACTCTCTAGTTTTGTCTGCACTTGATTAGCTACACAGTTATGCTGTAGGAACATCAGCAGTTTTACTAGTAGTAGTAAATTTTTCCCCCCAAATAAAAGAGCAGAAAGACCCTCATCCCTTAACACATGTAGCTTTCTATGGAGCTCCACTGACTGATGAGAAAAACAGATCCCTCATGTCTGTGCTCCAGCCCACCTCCAGAGTCAGCCAGCTATGACCTCACCTCTGAGAGAGGGAGGGTCGGAGAGGAGATTTAGAGAAAGAGGCCATCATTAAGGGGAATGAGTGGCATGAAAAAGGGAGACAGAGGAGAGGAGTAGGGAAAACAATGATGTCACCATATGAAACATCAACGTTTTTGAAGTAATTAACCATGGGAAATGAAATCTGTGCATCATTACCACAGCGAGACACTCTGTGGAGCTTTACAACAAATAAACAGCCATTCATCTCAGAGTATACAAAGAGAAAGGCCTCCATACAGAGCATAAACATAGACATGCACACACACACACCGTGAGCGCACAGACACACACACACACAGTCACACACACACACACACACACACACACCATGAGCCTGAGCCAGCAACAATAAGGATGGTTTGTTTTGGACTACCAGAGCCCCTGTAATACCTCCAAACATGCTACACCCTACCATTCCATGATGAACATAACAGAAGCAGATGGTGCGCAGTGCTGGAGAAGGACTTGTTTTCTCTTATCCAAGCATTTGACTACACCAGTCTCAACTCTGAACCATCTCACTGTGGTTATACACAGCATTCGAAGAAAACAGACACATTGCTCTTGGTATTGTAATGCTAAACACAAAGCTAATTTTTTGGATCACGTAACTTGCACTAGTTTGGCCACAGGATCATGTGCTCATTGTGTTTACTCGCGGTGTTTGGGTGAGCAATTTATGAATTTGTACCTGCTTAAAGCCTGCAGTGCCGTCGGTTCCACAAGAGCATCCAGAGGTGCACCCAGCTTGGGGATTTCCCCATCTTTTCCAGGAGCCTTTGAGTTTGACCGGTGGCCAGTTTGAGGACTTGTTAGCTCGGATCAGTGCCAGGATCTGTCTCTGGTGAGTTTCATTCAACTCGCCAAGTGCGAGTGACAACAGATTTGCGGATATTTATGTGTTTGCATTGACTTTGTATGTAATTGCATGATGAACTCAGTGAGCCATAACTTCTAAAAGATGAGAGGGCTCATTTATCCTCTATGTTAGCTATGTATACGGAAAAGGATGGAGCCTCCTGTTGGTACTCTGCAGCATACAGATATTGGCTAAAAAGAACAGTAACACCATACATCATGGGGGGCAGTGTTGCCAAATATACAAGACAATCAAAGAAAACAAGGCCAACATTAAGGATGCATGGACGTATATGGACAAATGAACAAATCTTTTGTCGGACATAAAGGAAAGATAATTTAGCCTAATTGAGATTTACATATATTCTATTTTTTGTTTTGATGCTCTCAGGGAATACATTTTATTGTACTTGGCATTCTGCATAAATGAACCTATGGGAATACATTTTGGGCCTAACAACTAACTACCGTTTCTTATATTCCTTGGTGACTTCACCATCAAACTCTCTCCCTACATTTTGTGGATATCTCCAAAATCTTTATCACTCAAAATTCATTACTCTGAACCCAGCACATTTCTTTCCCCTCCTGCTTTACAATCCTGTAGCACACAAAGCCCCTGTCACAAGCTGAAGCAATATCTCATCCTCATCTTTTCTTCCCTCGCCTCCACACTTCCTACCCCATGTCTCTCCGGCAGAAAGGTCTTGAGGGCTCGTAGGTCATTTATTCATTCCATCTTTGCCAGCGGGGGAGATATGGAAGATTTGTGGTTATGCACGCTGCTGTGCTATGATGAACTGCATCGTAAGAAGAAGATGTGAGAAAATGAATGGAGAGGCTGAGGGCTCTCACCTGGACTCACTAGATCTCAATCAGATCATTTTTCTCTTCTCCTTTCCACACACACTGCATTAATACAGCAGTCACACCAACTCCCATGTAAAGCATACAGCAAGGCCGGGGATTTTTACAGTGCAGTCTTTGAATCCTTATTTCATGCTTGAATTTGCTTTTCTGTATTTTCATTACATCTAAGCCCTGCAATTTTTTTTCTGATAACTTCATATAAAGCCCCTCACTCTTGGCTCAGAGCTTGACCTGGGTTCCCAATTCTATTTTTAGCCTCGTCTCCGTCTGTGTTGGAGTGGGGAGCTCGGAGACGTCCCCAAAGCACACAAAGCTCATTTCCTCTCGCCAAACATGGGCAAAAGAAGTCCAGCCAGACCCAGCTGCTGAAAAATACCCCCCTCTCGACCCCGCCCCCCCCCGTTCAGCATTTTGCTTATAAAATGTCCATGTGGCGACCCCAGTGGTACGCGCATTCCTCCGTCCGTCTGGACTGTGGAGACATGTGGAGGTACTGAGGGTTAATGGCTAGGGTTAAAGAAGTGAGAGTAGAGCGAGGAAGTGTTGGAATGAGAGACAGATAGAGCATAAAGCCAAAGAAGAGAAAAAGAGAGAGAATTTGTCTGGCTTGTAGAGGCCTAGCGGGAGGTACAGGGTGCTCTAAGGTGATGCACTGATGAAAACAACATGACTGAGAACTGCTGTAAGGTTAAACCACAGGCATGTTCTCACTGTAATGTGGGGAAAGTTGTTGCTAGGAAGCATAAACACTTTGAAGAAAGAAAAGTTTACTTGGGGTTTATATTATTCTGGACAAAAGAAAACCTACAGAATCTGGCCATAAAACTGCGCCATGAAGACTTGACAATTTCGATCACGAGTCCCAGCAACTTAAACTGGAATCATCAAATCAAAGTTATTTTCTTTTTGCTCCTCGTGAAGTGATGAATCATGTCAAAATTATGTTGACTGCTGCTAAGAGATGGTGTTTATTTGAACACATGTCTGGGCTTATTAACTATCCCATGCACTTGGAGATAAAGAGCCAGAAAGAGTTAGACAAGACAGTGAGGGAGATGAGGGATATGACAGTTCCTTTAGAGGACAACTTCCCGTTGCATCCGTCATATTGGTTATCATTTGAATGGAAACATTACATTTACAGCTGAATGCATTGCTCATTGTAAAACAATGCGTATGAGCAGATAAGATCACTAGGCATGATTTTGTTAAGCTGTGGGTCAAATTGAACATTTGTGCCAAATTTGAAAGGATTCTCTCAAGGCATTCTTGAGATAGCACATTCACAAGGGGAAAGAAGAGTTCTGTGAAGTCACAGTGACTTTGACCCAAACATGATTTGAATATAATTTGGTGGTCAAAGGGAAAAGTGAATGTTTGCGTCAAATTTGAATAAATTCCCTCAAGAAGTTTCTCAGCTGTTGCCAAAAAGGTGTTTTGTAAGGTGTTATTGGGAGACAACCCAAACACAAAATAACTTCAGCCACTGACTGATGCGCAGAAAAACAAAAACAAATAAATTCAAAGTCCAGTGCACGGTGTCTGTTTGTATTCTAAGTGTATTTTTGTGCCAGATGTAAAGTTAGCTCTGGGAAAGGCCAAATATAAACTACTGGCAGTCTGCATTTGTGTTATTAAGGGATGGTAGTGCCTAAAGCAGAAACCTTGATCCAATAACCAAACTGTGCCAAGTCCCAATCAACAGCATTAACTGGGGCCAACCAGACTGCTACTGGACACACGCACACCCTCACAGGGCTTGGTTCGGTTGACCTTTCACATTCATAAGTTATCACTATTACGGCAGATGACTAAGACTAAACAGTCTTGATTTTCCTCTACACTTATATGACTTAAGACAAACTTGATCTTCAACTAATGACTAATACAGACATCTTACTACCGTGGCAACGCACATAATCTGTGTTGAAAACTTGAACTACAGCTCAGACCAACACGAAGCTGAGGAGTATGACATGAACCAGTAATATTACCTTTGAATTCTGGTTTGTCGTTAAGGCTATTTATTTCTACTACATGGCATAGCTGTATCAGTAGTAAAATACCATCCAGTAAACTCTCAGGGCCCCACTGACTCCACAGCAGAAGTAATGCAAAAAACACTGCTAGATTTAGTTGCCTCAAATACTTGTGAAAGGTTTGAAAATCTGCAGGATGTTGAAACATAGTGGAAATGTGATCACATGTTAGTCCAATGTCACAACCTTCTATTTATTTTCTCAGGTGCTGTGTCCTATCTTCTGTTGTCTTTGGCTATTCATGTAAAAATGAGTGGAACGCCAATAAAGGTCTGTTACCTTATCAACACATTGACTGGGACAAGTAAAAGTAAACTGTGCTTAGTCAGAATAGAAATAAACATTTGCTTTTATAGTAGAAGAATGGGGATCCAGAGGATAAATCATGTTTAACTCTAACAGCAGTTGACCCATAGGAGTACTTGTCCCAATCCACCCTCTGACTAACACTGACTGATCAGTATATTATTCGACTGGGTGGAGGACACATCAGACTCCTCTGGAGACCAGTACAGACCGCTGAAGCTATTTGGGTTGAAGAGAATGGTTCATAGTGGGAGAAATGACAGAGAGTAATATTATAAGAGGGAGCCTAACGTGTAGCTAAATGAAATGTAAGAAAAACTGATTTTTTAAAATGAAACAAACCGAGCAGGAACACACAGTCAGTGGGGGGGTGAGCTGGTGAGGGGCAGAGGGAGAGACCGGATGGAATGTTGAAAGGAGGAGGCGAGGGAGGGAAAATGCCTTTTCTCAGCAAAACACAGAGCCAGAGAAGTTTAGAATATGAGAAACTAAACAAATAAGTAATTAAATCGCTGCCAAGGCCCAGTGAGAGAAAACAGCCTTCTCTGTGCTCAGGCCGATGGAAAAGAGCGGGGGACGGACAAAGAGAGGCAACAAGTGTGCTGCTGCTTTATAGCTGATCACGTCAAAACGTCCTGAAGCAGCCCACCTACAACAAACACGGACAAAACACATCATTAAGCGTTTAGACGTGGGGGCTGACACAGCAGTGAACACCGCGTTGTCAGGTGATTAAATGTCAGGCAGGGGATGTAGACAACATGGACAACAGTTGGTCTCGTGTTACAGCCAGGAGTTAATCCACAGATAACATGAGCCGGCGTATAAGTAGAGCTGTACATGGATTAAAGCTAATATATTTCTGTTTGGATAATATAACCTTACCTATCAGTAAAGACAAGCGGGTGTCATTGAGGTGAGAATTTATTTGGGTATTGTGACAGGGCACATTTTTAAACCTGGGACACTCTTGACAGTCTTAAGCTGGGCTCAGACAACTAGATTTGAATTAAAAGATGCATCAACACTGTTACGGAGAAGCCTGGCTAGAAGCGCTGCCGACTCTGTGAATACATGCTCGTCTGGACGGTCAGAAACAAAGACACATGGCACTCACAACAGCTTGCTGATTGGGTGTTTACCAGTGCAGAAAGTATTATTCATAATTAATGACAAGCATTGTTGGCACTGTTGTTTTTGCGAAACAGCTGTTGTGCAGTAAAGTTCTGTATTTTATAACGATACAACTACTTACATGCCGAGGAGGCAAACTATTATTCGAGCAATCCCCATTTACACCGACATGCTCATGGCCAGTGTATGAGTTATACGTATTTTCAAGCAGGTTAGTATGGTCGAGGAGCAAAGCACATACAGAGCCAAGACACAAATTATGGAAATCATAGCAATATGGATGTAGCCTTATAAATGAGAGACTGGATGAGACAATTATCAGAGAGACGCAATAAACAAGTATCTGTTCTCAGGTTAGATCATAACTCTCAGTTATAATATCAATGAACAGTAGCACGCTAGATGAAGTTGGCCTCATATACACATACATATACATATAGAGAGAGTATAGTATTGTAGTTTACACAGTATTTATATACTGCAGCACGCTCAGCTGCTCCGGTCTCATTGGCTGGTGTGGTTCTTCTCGGAGAATACTGATGTAATCATCCTGAATCAATATATCAATATGAATGGCTTCGCAAACCCTCCCACTACCAGACAGTCGGGTCTTGTCAGTACCAACCAAGGCTCCAGATTTCTCCTCAGATTCTCTGGGGCACAGAATCAGGGTTAAATCGGCCTGAAATTCCTGTAGGCTGAGCCCAGCTTTACTGTTTTAAAGAGATTCACAGTAACGTGGTCTCATTCCTCTTGAAGCTTTGTGACATTATTCAGTGGGAGGAAGCAGTCTAGACTGTGTGTGTGTGTGTGTGTGTGTGCGTGTGTGTTTGTTACATGCTGGATGTCAAAGCTGATAACCGTGAGGACCTAAGGTAGATTTGCACTTCAAGGTACAACTCCGTCAATACACTGTGAAATCCATCTAAATCCACATTGTGCATTTACTTTTAAATATTGAGACCTAACCAATGATAAAAGATTGTGTTTTATGACTGAATGCGTTAAAACCTGAAATTGTGTGGAAGTGTCACATGGTTTAGATCTCACACTGGTGAGGAAAGGGGCTAAAGGGCTTAGTGCAAAAACAGGCGTGATGGAAGCAAAGTTTAATAGAAGAAGGGGGCGTTTTGTGTGTTGGGGGGGGGGGGGGGGGGGGCATATGGAGACGAAGGGATATATTCAAGCCGCTGAAAGATAAGAGTTCACACTAAGCAAAACGATGAAAAGCACCAGGGGATGTAGATACAAAATGGGCAAGCTCAGAGGGACAGATCTAACAAAGACACACAATGGGAAACAGCAGAGAGTGTATAGGAGGTTTCCAAGGGGGCAGAATAGTATGTGGTTATTGGGGGCAAGTGTCCTGGTGGAGGTATTACAGGGGAGCTGTCGTGTCTCTATGGGGTAAATTGTTATGACAGGGAGGTTTATGGATTGTTCAGAGGAGAGGAGAGGAATGAGGGATGATAAACCTCCTAAAATCGCTGTCCACTGGGATAACTCTGGCATTTCCTGCATATGCTGTCCCACACTGCTACGCACACACACACACGCACATGCAGAAACTTCCTCCCTTATTATGTGATCCCTCTAAACACAAGATGGCATCTTATCTTCAACTATTTCCTTCAGTTAAACAAAACAAAGTCTCAAGTATCACATATCCACTTACACCCCATTTGGCCCATCTTCCCTTGACGCTCTGATCCTTTTCTCATTCCTCTTCACCCCCCCACCTGTCCCCCAATCTTTCCCTTTCTCCATCGCACCACGTTGCCCAGCTTCAATCATTTTCTTATTCTGCTCTCCAATGTTTCCTCTTTCCTCTCACGCGTTGTCCTTATCCCTCCATATTTCTTACCAAGTGTCCTCATCCCCATTCATTTGCAACCCTTTCCCAGCCTCATCAGTGCTTCTCCACGTCCCATTCAGTTGCTCTTAACAAACAACCTAGCTTTCCCAGGGCCGCCAGGACAACGGAGGCCCCCCCCGCCCCCCCGACTCTCCTCAACCACCCACAACCCCAATACTGCCACCTGTAAGTGAGCAAACAGGACAGAGAGAAAGGGAAGTGGGGGTTCCAGCCCAATACCAAGTGTGACTTTGCAGTGAGATGGTAATAGTTAACCTTAAAAATGTCATGATTTTGTGTGGTGATGCGCTTGTTAGCCATGGTGAAGTGGGAACAACCGCTTAAGCAACTTGGCAAACACAGCTGATGACACCTCATAGAGACAGGAAAGCTGTGGGAATGAGAAAGGGGGGCATCCTTATTGAATTGTCTCAGTGTTGTGTTTATGTGTGTGTGTGTGTGTATTTGAATGTGTCAATGGAAGTTTTGTATGTACTAAGGTCTCAGAGCATATGTCTGTTAGTCTCTTAACTGTAATTAAAGGCAAAGAGAGCTGATATGGGGCTGGTACTCTGCTCGGCACGCTCAACTTAATAAATGGGTCACAACACAACGAGATGTCAGATTCACAACATTCATTCATGTTCAGCAGACCTGATCTACGGGCTCTCATTGAGTTCTTTAAACAAGCTGAAGCAAAGCACTTCATCTCTCCAATAACAAGTTTGACCGCAATCTAAGTCTAAAGGAGAAGTATGAAGCTCAAAGTCAGTCTCATCATTTGGATTTGGGTTATGACTTGAAAAGCTTTACATGCTCCAATGTTCATAAAACACATCACTGTCCTCAGACACTCAATTGCTGCTGCATCTCTTTTAAACCTCATTTCAAAAGGCCCAGTATGCTCTGATTGGCCAGCTACTCTGTTGTCATAGGTCAATGACTTCCAGCATGCGCAGGAAATATCGGCCTCTGCTATCGCTGTAAGTAACATTGTTGGAGAGCCTTCCTGAATAGCTCCTAGCCAAACATTATACAAATTCTGGAAGTATTGGCCAGATTGTTGACAAGTTGTTTCAGGTTCATCTGGGAGGAGCTCTTCATTTACAGAAAACCTATTAATACACTAGAGGGAAAGGGGAAAACTGAAAAGCATAATGTGTCTCTTCATTCTTTAGCAATGAGGCAACTGTGGGTGCAAACTTGTGGAGGCAACACCAGAGAACTCTGCCTTGCCATCTGCTGCAGGACTTCCACACATGGCAGCAATGTTAAGACAGGAAGGCCACTCTTACATCTGTAATACTACAATACGAGTTTCAGTGGACTGCTCAGAGGTGCTTTAAAAGAGCCAATATTTGAAAAAAAAAAACTAAAATACAGATGTTTTAGACAGCTTTCTGACACACCCTTGGAAACACCACTCTGCTACACTCAGGCCCATTTGTTAGATTAAACAAACAATATCCCTCCATTCTGCTTCCACTTTTCATCATCACATTTCATACAGATATGGCCGAAGAGGGTCTCAGCCTTCATGTTGGGCTGCAAAGCACAACAAGAATGCATTTGTTTCGTCTTTAGGCATTGAAAATATAAACGTTTTCCAGTTTTGATAGAGAGGACGACAGACAAAATACTAACTACATCAAACAGACGCTGCACCTGCTGGATAAAATGTCTCAACTGTTTTTTGTTGATAATGTTTAAGTCATTTTGTGTCCAATAGAAAACTGACACCAAGACGTGTAACAGCCCTATGGTGCCACCAAGTCATGAAACATTAATTACCAACCTTCTACAGGGCAATTACCAGTCACACTTCAACACGGTGTCAATTTGTGGCCTTGCACCCAACAGTTTCCATGCTAAGGAACCAAATCACGAGAGGCACACACACACACATAATAGCATACACACATAAAGTGCAACCTTCTCTTTTTCAGACCCACAATTATAGTACAGGTTTGTCTTGAATCTAAATAGTGTTTAAGAGTAGTAAACAGTTGTTCAATTACTGCTTGAATCATTCTCTGAGTTCACGAAAACAGAGAGGCTTATAACAGCCATTATTGTCATTATCTCCCAACATGCCACCCACAGACTTGCCCACACAAGAAAACTCGGCTGAGGGTAGTTTTGCAGGAGGCACCAACCCACATGCTGCTGTGGTCAGGTTGGTGTTGTGCAAAAGCTCTAGAAAAAAACAACTTTATATAACCAGAATGCAGTTTGGCTGTGTCATTGGATGGGGCAACTGCTTGCTTAACATTCGTCTTGATGCCACACCAGGAGAACTTCTATGGCCCAAATACTACTCTACCGAAAGCAGTGCATATTTTCTGTCGTACACTAACACAGCAAGAGATTCTCCAGGTCAGACGAGTTCACAACATACAAATGGCTTTTCAGTCAGGTGAGGGGTGGCTTCTGGGTGCAGCATGCCGGAGGCAGGACGAATCATATCAATTCTACGGAAAGAACAGTGTTTTTGATTGCGGCACATCCACAGTGGGGTCGGCCCACAAAAGAAAAGTCATCAACACACCCACTCGCTTGCTGTAAAGTCAGCAGAATCTTCCAGTTGTATTCTCACATGGGCTCATTTGGACACTTGCCAGTCATTTTACTGGCAGCTGGCAGGGATTACAGAGGATTTCTGGAGAAACTGACTCAGACATTTGGGTTCTCACGTGGGGCACCTCTGGATAATTTCAGGACCATGTCAGGAGTTCAGTTTATAGAATTAGATTTAGGACAAGGTATGGATTAGGTTTACACTTCAGCATTTCATTGAGATTGTTCAGTTTAGTGTACATTTAGGTTTAGGCAATGTATTGTGTCCTCACAACTCTAGAAAGAGTTAATAATCTGTGTGTTTGGTCTGCTGACTTCCCATTTGCAGTATCTGGCTATTTATATCAGGGATCGATCAAACG
This sequence comes from Platichthys flesus, assembly GCF_949316205.1. NCBI lineage: Eukaryota > Metazoa > Chordata > Actinopteri > Pleuronectiformes > Pleuronectidae > Platichthys > Platichthys flesus. Next base: position 15,132,608 of record NC_084947.1, read on the forward strand.
TCCTGCTCTCGCTCCGCCTGATCACACCGCTGTATGTGGCCTTTGAAGCCTTATCCTGACCGGCCGGAGGAAGCGGACCAGACGCTTGTTTTCCTTCTGTGGAAGTCAGGAGTCAGGTGGTCAGTAGCCCTTACACCAAACTAGACGAGGATTACACAACAGCTTGTGTGTTGGCAACCGGCGTTAATGCGGTTGGGTCTCTTTTTTTGGACAGGTGAATCTCTCTGGATCTTTAAGGAACTGAACAAAAAGCAGAACTTGAGTTAGGAAGTTCAGGTCGGGGGAACTTCTTGATAAGAGCCTGATGATAATGGCTGTTTATGTTTGCTAACAAGATGACTGATTTACTGCACTTCCACATAATCTCCCTGTGGATTTAAGAAACACTGTACACCTACAGTAAACACAAGCAGTGGCACTCAGTGATGTGCATCCACACACACACACACACACGCTGGCAGTCCTGCATGTTACCGCCTCTCCCCCACACCTACAGGTTTATTCCATCCAGCAGGTAACTTTATACACAGGAGCTCTTTGGACTTCAGTTAATCATGCATGAGCCGGAGGAACTTTTGGCAAATAACAGCAACACAAACACCGCAGGCTCAAATAATAGCTGAAAGAAAAGGTTCTTCCATTTATCATCAACAATAGGTTGGAAAGGAGAGGGTTGTGTGTTGTTGTTATTTAAGATTTATCAAAATTTCAGGCATACCGCCAAACCACATGTATAATGAATAAAGCTATAAATAAAACGAAGCAGGTTAAATAACATGTTCAAATGAAGAAGAGGAAGAATTTGAGCACGATATACAAAGTTGTTACTGAAATAAAGTGGAGGCCTTAAAAATAGGTGTTTCTAGAGGTTACCGTTTGGTGACAGAACCCAGCTACACTTCTGCTAAAGGCTTTACAACGTGAGACAGTAAGCTCTTCTTAACTTCTCGTAAATACTTCATTTTCAAATCAATGAGGAACTGTTTCTACCTGATAAAGCAACACCCGGCATACTAAAAAAAACAATTCACCATTGTATGTGTCTGTCTATCGGTTCTATTACAATAGGATAGTAACCTTAAAGTCAACAAACAGGCTGATCTCCTGATATTCCCCCTCTAAACTGACTAAAATTAAGGCTTTATTATGCAATATTATTACTTTATCTTGTAATATTACAACTTTATTCTCCTAATATTATGAACTTATTGTCAGAAATCCGTTTTTCCCTTTTCAGTGGCCCTAATACGCCATATTATTTTGAACTAGACTTTAAACCCAGAATGAACAAGGACAAGATGGATCGCTCCCTTAGTACTTTATCTAAACAGAATCACACTTCTGAAACAATGAAATCTGATATTTACTCAATGCGTCACTGTCTGTACTGACCTAACACAAGCGCTGTGCACAGTATCAAAGTGTGGACTTCAAGAGGGACGTCTTTAAAGAAGGTGTGTTCAAAGTCACAGAGGCTCACAGATGTCTAAATGCAGTCCACACCCAATTGTGATGGAAAGAGGTCAAACTGTTCCACGGCTCAGCAGGACTTCCCTTGTGATATACTCAGCCAGACTTAAAACAATGCTGTAAACATTTTACTGAGCTGATTTCTTCAACCGCTCTTCTTTCCCAGTTCGGCTGAGCTGGTGCTGCTACAATCTATGAGATATTTGGCAGGGAGACACCTCTGGGACTATGTGCTGGTTTGGAAAAAATTATTCTCGTTTAAACTGTCTCACTGACTGAGCTGCGATTGTGTAAAATGTGCAGAACAAACCAATGACGGAGGCAGTTTGGAGAATTGTCAGGAACAAGGTGTTCTTTTACGTTTGCGTCCACAACTTAAACTCTCAGTCTACAGTAGCTGCGTTGTGCACGGCCACATAAGCAACGGTGTGTGTTTGAGTCGTTTATTTTTGGTTTAAACTGGACATGAATCATGATTTCCTGCTGCTAAGAATTAGAAGCATTTCCTGCTCCGAGAATTGGACAGTGTCCTTGGGAACATGCATTTTGACTGTTTCTCTTTCTTTCTGTTTGTCAGAGCACACACAAACACAAAACACATGCGGACGGAGCAGGGTTCCAGCCTACGAGCGAGATACACTCTGTAGTCCTCTCCTCAGTGGTCTGGGAGACTGAGGAGAGACCTCCACGGCTGCGAGCTGAGCAGAGGGGTCTGAATGAAGGACGCATTGCTCCTCTTTTCTTTAGAGTCGCACCCACAAAGGGTCTGCTTCCCATTCAGGACACAAGGTCATTAGATAATACACGCAGGGACCTCAAGGCCATGCAGTGGGGGGCGGGATCGTTCAACAAAACAAGCTCCAAAGCAAACTTCTCAACACTCGCCGACTCACTTGAGTGTTCTCTGCTAGACGCGCACACACATCCAGCCACAAATATATTCACATGCAAAGTCGACACGCATGGAAATAAAATCCCTTTAACGTACAAACACAGACACTTACACACACACACACTCGCACACATGGTGGGTGTCTGTCTCGCTGGTCTGGGAGTGGGAATCATGACATCATCATGTCCCCCCACACCCCTCCATTTCAACCCCAACAGAGTTATTTAGCCTTTTAAAGTGGGCTTAATGAATGCTGGGATCTGTGTGTGTGTATGTGAGTGTGTGTGTGGGTGAGAGACAGATTTGGGGTAGAGGGTTGGCAGAGGCACAATCCAGATCTGTTGTTCACCGACATGCTCTCCAATGAGGAACTGCTGGATCAGTGAAGTTATGGCGGTGTTGCCATGGGAAAAAAAAGCTCTGTAGTGATACTGAACATGGAAACTTTGAGACACATTTTTTCCAAACGCAAGAAAGAGTGGAACGTGTTCTGCCTGGAGAAGGGGGAACTTCTTTCCACCCCGAATCGTGAAGACGGCATATTTCAGCATGTCGAGGTTACCACATGGCGTTCTGACTCTCATTTCCTCAAGTCGGCATGGCGTCATGAGAAGAAAAGTGGGCAGGAAGAACCATGTGGTCGAGAGGGAGATGAAACAGAGATGGAGAGAATCAGTTATTTACTTCGTCATGATCACACGTGGGGGGGTGGTTGGGTCTTGTCATTACTTCTATGAACTATAGCTTCAACTTCAAAGTGAGTGGATATAGAGAGGGGGTCACAGTCTGTGTCTAGCTCTACTTTGGAATAACTAGTGACAACATGCGTCTGTAGCTGCAGATTACATTACCACACACACACACACACACACACACACACACACACACACACACACGCAGTATTAAAAAGAGGAGAATGGGAATGAGACGGGCAGACTAAGTTTGTTTGGAGAGGAAGGATTGGGCACCATAGTGACAGACAAGCCATACATAGGACAGAACAAGACATTTCAGGTGCTCAGGAACACGTTAAATAAAAGTTCTGCTTCCTTTCTGTTGGAGTCATCATGTCGGAACTTAGGGCGATAAAACAATATCAATAATTATTGCACTATAATGTTCATCTATCAGAAATAAAAGCTCAATATATATTGATATTATGCATTGTGTTAGCACATTGTGGTAAAACACATTGATCTGCCTCAGATCTGTTTATTGTTGTTGTTGTCGTTGTCTGCTCATTTCCAAAAAGTTTTAAACTACAACCTTCACTCAGGAGCAAAACTAAGTCTTTAAACTGAAAAGAAAACATAATTTATCATGATGATTAACAATATCGACTGATATAAACATTTAGATGTTGATATAATTTTTGGCCATATTGTTTATCTATGGTAAAACAATTGTGTTGATGCTCTAAATGCTGCTGTGTTCATGCAGACCCCTCTGTGTGGCTGCTCTTGTTGTTCATAAATTACCTTTATTCCCAACATCCCTGCTCAGCATTAGTTGATTGGTAGCCTATTATTGGTTAATGGCACCCGTGCAGGCAGTCTGTCACGTTAACGAGCCTCTCCCTGAAAGACAACCCCTGTCAGAGATCAGCACACCAGCAGAAACATGATCCCTGGCACAAAGAAGGACGCCTCGCAGCTCCTGAGGTGGGTGTGGGTGTATGTGGGGGTGTGTGTGTGTGTGTGGGGGGGGGGGGCCGCCGGCCAGGTGTTGCACCCTGAGCCACACCAGCCGCCTGGCGTGCGCACTCACATCAGCTCTCCGAGATTAGGAGAGGAGGGTCAACACATTCCTGTGCCACTAAACCAGTTTGCATGCATTTCTGTCACTGCCGGACTTGTGTAGAAAGGCGAGAGTGCGTGTTGGTCACCTCCCTACATCTCATTGGATTGATTAAAAAATTCAGCCTGGGTTTACGCAACAGAACCCGTGGCTGTGCGTAAACAGCTCAGGCTCATTCACTAGAAACAACACGGAGAACACGAACACGCCATGAACAGTTACTCAATCTACTCTATAGGGATGCAGAATCATAAATGCAATAGTTCAGATACTCTACAGGGACTGTGATGATGCAGGTTTGTTAAAAGGCACTACAGGCGTGTGCGTTACCAGTTGGTGGAGGAGCGGGGGTTCAGGATGTCCTCCTTGGCCGTGAGCAGCGACAGGCTGTAGGTATCAAGGTTGACCGTTTGCGTGCTCATCGTGACTAAAGTTTCCAGACCACTCCCGCAGCTTCTCTCTTCACGGGTCCCGATGTTGTTCGGGCTCAGACTATCTGCTGGAAGAAAGAAAAAAATACAGCCAGAGCCGGCAAAAGCGAGGGTCTATCACGGCCGAGAGGAAACCTGCAGCGAGCTGAGGGCAGGTTCATGCAGTGTGGGCTTTGTAGGTCCGAACCGGAGCGATCTGTGGTGCAGGCGCTGGCTGCGTGTCTTTACGCACAGCGTGGAGGAGACTGCGGCTGCTGCTGCACACTGCTCTTTGTGCAGCGGGGTAGAATAAGTTTTCAGCAAAAAGCCCCACCTCCCGTTGAGAGAGTGGAAAGCGTAATGACTTCACTAAGCTGCTGGGTGACTCGCAGGAAAAGTGCAATGCAGCCACTAAAGCAACACGTGCAGCAGAGGGTCGTAAAAATGAGTCTCAAGCATCCTCATTGTTCTGTTATTCACAGAAGCTCATTTCTGCCACTTAAAATAAAAATGTTATCATTGTGATGAGAAAATGTCTCATATAATGACGTAACTAAAATAAAGACTTACAAACTAGAATAATGACTTAACAACTCATACGTCATAGTCTCTAAAAAATAATGGTTTGGGCTATTTTGCTCAAAAGAAAATGACTTAGTATATAATGAACCAGGATCTACAAAGAAATATGAAAATCTCATAATTAATTACTCTGTCATAATTTCAACTTTTTATCACATGATGATATTGCTCACTTTCTCATAATTTTGCTTTACCTTTCTCAACTTTAATCCATGTTATCTTCAAATAGCCTAGTAACCCTTGAGGATCAATAGCCAGGATCAATCCAATAGAGTTAATTATTTTGTATAATACTATTTATATGTGTATTTGTAATTGTTCTTTTGAGGCAGAATGCAGAATATGAATTGCTGATGTGATATAAAGGGTCGATAGGATCCGGAGCTGTCAGTCTCTCCTTTGTCTCTATTTGTCTTTGAATTGGCCCCACTGACCCCTGGCAGACTCCAGAGAAGCCATTTACAGTTTGGGCAGCCAAAGAGGGGCCAATTTCATGGGAACTGAGTCCGAAGCAGGCTTCACAGAAAAGAGGAAGCAGGGGAGGCTGCTTCAGTGCTGAAGAACAGCTGGGGGTCTGTTCAATGGCTGTCCAACAGTGACACACACACTCAGACTGACCACACCAGCACGCTCACACACAAGAAACGGCCATGCATTGATGCACAGGCTGTGAACTCTGAACAAACTGCCCCCCAGACATGCACACACACTCATGCACTGGTATTTGTGAGTCAGTGGCACGGGGGTTTAAGATCTTGGATTATGGGAATGTTCCTGAGCTCTGTAATTTACTTAGCAGCCACTCTCAGATAATCCAGGACAGATGTAGACGATAAAAGTCACAGGTTTTTATTTTCACATGTGCCAGGGTTCAGGCTGGATTTGACGCTGCGCAAAATCTGATTTCAGATCATTGCTTCCAAATACCAGGCTCCTCGCTGCTAAAAGAAAATGAGGTGTGGAAACGGTTCAATGTAGCTGAGTAATCCTTTGGTGAAATCTGGATTGACACAGTCACCTGACACAATCACATGAGAACAACCCCTCACATTGAAGCCTAAAGAGTTGCCATCTTCATATCTGTATTCATCGCCTTTGGGTTCATTTCTTATTGTTAGGGTTGAAGCTTTTTTTTATGATAAAGCCTGATTAATTATTAATAATTAATTAAAGGCTTTGCTCTTGGTACAAAGCAGTTTCTTACATAATTTAACACTCTCAGGATTAAGAGAAGAGCAAGCTACTGTAACGAAAAAATATATCTAGTGTTTCAAAAATGTCTAATTACCTCCACTGCTTTGTGTTTGTTTGTTTGTCAGCAAGATTATGTAAAAACATTGGATTGGTTGTTCCACGAAACTTGGGAAAGGAACGTTTCACATTTTGGTTTGGAACCATTTTCAGGGAATAAGATATAAAAAAAGAATCTTGACACATTTTGTGAGCTGTTTTTTATGAGTGTGTGATATTTGGCCCAGCGAGATTGAACTGAAGGGAACTGTTGGGCCTGGGCGGAGGTATGTCCTCTACTGATTTGAAAGAAACAGAGAACCAGGCAAATCTCATGAATTCTGATTAACAGTCTCCGTTTGGATGCAGGCAGAGGTCATACACAGGAAGGTAGTCAGAGATGCAAAGGTTAAAAGGAATCCACATGAAAATAAATATAAAAATACAAACAATCAAAGTCAAATAAACTCAACAAGGAAGCAAAACCTACATAGCATATAGTCCTGCACACAAAACCAGGTGAGGGTCATGAGCTCCATTTGAAGGACGGAGACAATCTAGTGGGAGGTGTTGTGTGAGCAGGTGCATAAACTGGGTGACTGGTGAAAAGGTGCAGGTGAGTGACAAAATAAAAACAGGAAGTGAGATTTCAAAAATGTCCAATTAGCTCCTCCAAGGAGGTTATGTTTTCATCCCCTGTCTGTTTGTATGTTGGTTGGTTTGTAACTATTTCGCTTGGATGTCCATGGAAACTTGGCGGAAGGAAGTGCTTTATGAGTCAGGGAATCATTTTGGTGCAGATCCAGGAATCTTTGGTGCAGCCTGATTAAAAGTAAGGGGACAGTTGGGCCTCGGTGGAGGTATGAGCTCTAAGTACCATTCTAGTTGGTGGAAGAAACAGTCACACAGACTCTTCTTTCTTGGAAAGGTCATTTCTCCCTAAAATATCCACATGTGTTCAACACTGACTGTAAGCTGTGTGAGACATGTTGCATTATTTGTGAAAGAAGAGCATGAAGCACAGACTCTTGCGCTGTTCTGGCCCAGAGCTCGCATGCCACAGGGACAGGGGGCCATGACATCCTCATGCCGCTATTATTCTTACAACTTCCTGCTATTAGAGGCTCTCCTGCCCTCCCAGCCTCCCAGCCCCACTCGTTTTGGATGTGAACGGCCGAGCTGTTATGCTCCACTTCAGGGGACTTAGGCATTTCCTCTGCTGGGGTGCGGCGGCAGTTTGTTGAAGATGGGGTCTAAATGTGGGGATGATTGTATGTCCAGTGGGGATTTTGGACCTTTGTGTGTGTGTTTGTGTGTGTGTGTGTGTGTGTGTGTGTGTGTGCGTGTGTGTGTGTGTTGATGGGGATTTTCTCTTCATTTACTTCTCTAATTGTTCTGCTTCCTGCCTTCCTGCCGTAGACTAATCTAAGAGAGTGTGGGTGACAGAGTGTTGACTGGTCCGGTCACAGGCAACATCCTCTCGCAGAGAACTCTTTAATTCAGAGTCCATTCATCAACATGTCTCTTTTACTCCCTGGACTCATTGGGGTCCTTGTGACTGTTCCACCTTTTAGTGGCATTGTATTCAACATACAAAGCAAAACCCTCTGATTTCACAAAAATAAAGGTTTTCCTCGAAACAAAACACAGCCTTGTTGACGTGGATTTTGTGCAAATCTTGGTTTGTTCGGGGAATCAAGGCTTGCGTGTTGGTTTTATGTGCAGAGACCTTATGGGCTTTGTTAAAAGGTCAGTTTGAGTTCGAGGTTCAAACCTTGATCGTTATCCTCTGTCCTTACACTTCACTAATCACATGCTCCCGCTGCTCCTCTCCGAGAGGCCAGGACCTGCCGTGTATCATTATGTGTGGGTATGTGCTGTCATATTTCGCGTGTGTAAGAACAGTTGAAATCTCCTGCTCAAGTAGCCGTAAATATTGCCCTTCTGTGACGTTATCCCAGTGACTGGTGAATTTACTGTTTCACACTATGACCTGCTGGAATGTGTCCAGCCTTTTAAAGTTCCATTTGATTTAGGGACGGTTGAAGTTGAACCGTTTAAAGACGATTTTAAGGCTCAGACCGACCTTCATTCCTGTTTTTTGTCCAAGTGAATGACTTTAAAAAAACTAGAGAGCACATACCTCCACCAAAGCCCAACAGGCCCCAAATAATCAAGATCCAGAAGCTTTTCTCAAAGAAATCAACAAACAAGATGATAAACGCCCAAATACCCAATCTTGATTTGCATCAAAAATGTAATGAGTTCCTTCCTGATCCACATCACATCCCTCGTTTTGTGTAAATCTTTGACGTAGTTATTGTGACATTTTGCTAACTATCAGACGAACAAACACAGATTAAAACATAACCCTGATGTCTGAGGTAAAAATAAAATCGGTTTTGCGGCCAGTTTAGCTTGAAACAAAAGAGTTTGCAATGTCGCATTTTATCTAAGATGATATTCTCTTCTCTGAACAGTAAAAGTGTCACTTCAGTGTCTCATGAATTCACAAGCACACCTAACTAAATCTCTTTTAGTCCTGTGTACTGGATGGCGGCTTGACGACACCACTGCCTCCTCCTCCTGTCGTTGTAATACTTAGTGAGGCTCGAGGAGGAGTGATGTTATTACTGGAGGTAGGAAATGAGGCAGATGCTGGGGAGGCTCTCTCGTGATAATGATATGACTCATTGGAAGTTAGACTCAAGTGATACGCCAGCGGTGTACAAACATTCAACAGACAGAAGGACCCACAAACATACCAACAGCTGGACAGAGAAACAAAACACAGAGATGGCACATGTGCGTGTCATGGTCAAACATACCATTCGTCTGAGTCTGGGATTGTTTGTGTGTGTGTGTGTGGGCGTGTGTGTTTGTGTGTGTGTGTTTGTGTGTGTGTGTGTGTGTGTGTGAGTGCGTGTGTGTGAGAGAGAGACAAACAGAGAGAGTGAGAGGGGTCAACACACAGTAAATCTTTCTGACCAGGCTTCCAGGTGAGGTCACTGCTCAGATATGCAGCCTCACAACAACCCTGAGATTTGTCTTGTACTTCAGCCTCAGCGTGTGCGTGAGCATGTGTGAGTCTGTGAGCCTGCTTGTGCTGTGTGCGATTTTCACTTTTGTAAACACAAACAGAAGCACCGAAAAACAGGATCTTTCCAAATGGACACAGCTTTTTCTCCTCCCTTTGGTCACTCCTGTGAATTATTGCTTGACATAAACAAACGGCAGAGTAATGCAAAAGTGAAAAGAGGCCACAAATCTGTTTTGAAAAAAAAGGAGCTCCTCGTCTGCTTTCCTACACAAAGTTACCCCTTAAATTAGACCATGGTGTCAGGATAATAGACTACTCATAAACTTTGCTTTGAGAGGGCCTGATTTAGAGTTGTGAGTGTGTGTGTATGTGTGTGTGTATGTTTGTATTGGGGGGGGCAGACAGTTTTGTTTATGCAACAGGCCTTGGGGAGGTCTGGACCGACAACATGTTGATGAGACAAGCTCGGAGGAGGGTGAAGTGCCCAAAGGAATGTGCCGTCACTCCTCAACCCGTGGACCTTTCTTTGTATTTGTTGTTGGTCCACTTCATTATAAAATAACCATGAGATCTGCCGGTCTGTCTGTGTGTGTGTGTGAGTGTGTTGTTGTTTGCGGCAGTGAAAATACTATCAGCTCATCCAGTGAGGAATAAAAAGTGTTAGAAAACCATTTCAAATCTTTGTCCCACTCCTCATTCGCTTACCTCAATACCTCAACAAGAGGCAGGATTCATAAGCAGCGTCTCCATGGTCCATAAAGAGCCCCGCAACTTTCACATTGTACCAACTGGTGGACAGTGTTTAGGCGTTCGGTCTCATATTCAGTCCCTCTTATCTGCTCCTGAGGGAGCCCAGGGAAATGAGAGCCAGATGTGGTGATGTCAGCACGTGACTCATGTTGTGTTCTACGAGGCTGCGGTGCGCGAGCAGGGGCAAGGACGGTGGGAAATCTGAAACACAGCCCACGGATCAAACAGCTGACGCAGCGTAAAGGTCTGTAATCAGTGTTCCAACCCAAAGCTTGTGACCATGGTAGAAGCTGTAGGTCACTGCTACGAACGCACACCAGTGAATTTACTAGAGAGTGAAAGAAAAGCGGGTAAACTCAGTGTTTGATGGAAGGCAACGTTAATTGTATACTAGTTGAGAAACACACACTTCAATAAGGCGTATGGATGTAAATATCCCACTTCCCTCGTCACTTTCCAAAAGTTACCCATGGCATCTGCCACATCACTAACCATCACCATGGCATCACTTTCCATTCATCTGTGGCTTTCTGTGATCCCTCACCAGATCCACTCTATTTACAGTGTCAGCTCACCGTGTGTTGATCTCTATGATGCATGTTTTCAGGGATCTTACTCCATTTATCTCAACCAAAGTCATGAGGAAGCATAAAAGGACATATACAAGGAGATATGTTTGTGAAAGGGCAAACACAGGGGATAGTTTTTATTATGAAATGTAATGAGATAATGGCTGAGCTATGAGTTTCATGGGAATGTTTATCACGAACAGTGAAAGATGAAGAGAAAAAACATGGTGTTGCTTTGTGCATTTGAAACAGTAAATATATATAAACCCCGGTTTTGCATGATATATGTTTTGTTCAGTTTAATTTTCATCAGGGGAACAAAGAACATGAATTACTCGTGGGTAGACATTTGCAAAACCCTATAAGTGGTACCATCACAGCTTTAATTAAAACTCGAAAAAACCCACATGGCACATCTAAGGCATAAAGCTTCGTCTCCATGAGACTGCAATAACGTTTCATTTATGCTTCACGCAGTAAAGTTGTGCATATTTTGCTTTGTCCACTAGGTGGCACGATTGCATCAAATGATCAAAGTGTGAGCGTTGCATTCACCTTGTGGGACAAAAGCTGATATTGTGGAACGAGGAGAATTTATGCATTTGTTTCTAATGTTAATTAGATTCCGATGTTTTTTCCTTTCAGAACTATCAGAGAATATTTTATTACATGTCATTGTTTCAGCTGTCAACCCAAAACCAAACCTCTTGCATAATAAAACATATTCATCATATTCATAAATCAGATTCTATGTTCATGGTGAGTAAAGTATGAGGTCATCCCAAAAAACGCCTGAATAAAATAAATAGAAAATCAATTGAATAAAACTGTAATGTGAATCTAGATGTTAAAGGTAATTTCACCAGGCAGCTAAAATCATGGTGTCTTGTATTTCCAGGTCTATTTCGGTATCACCCATTTTTGTATTTAGCAGTTTTTATTTTACCATAAACCACTTCCCATGTTTTCAGTTATAGTGATACATCATCTATTGGTAACTAGCATTTTGTCTATTTAAATTGTTGACTCAATTGTATTAAACTATCTATTCTTGCTTTTTACAAACTCAGAAGACAGACAGAAGCTGCATCCTTCTTCCTATTTTAGAAACCTATTGTCTGACAATGTATTTTTAAATGGAGTAACAGTAAATGGAGCAAATAATACACTCACACATAACAAGTTCAAAAGATTAACAGTTTTAATAAAATCCATGTCAAACATCAAAATACTGAAATGGCAAAAAAAGAAAAAAAGTTTTCTTTCTGAAAGTTTGTACAAATCACAGTGGTTCAAAAATATTACAAATTTTTTAGTTTCAAAACAATTTCTTGCGACAGCGGAGCAGCAAAAACATTCTGATTGTTGTATACTTTTCTTGAAAGCCCTTAATAGTTGTGTGAGTGTGGTGCGCTCTCTCTCCCTCTCTTGCCTTTTTATTGGAATTAACACACAATAATTAACGTGAGCAGTAAATACTAATATTAAACTCATATGAGCCAATGGAAACAAATGTGCATAACAATACTAAACAGTATGAACAACCCACTTCAACATTAGAGTATAGACCAGGGGCTAATGTCACCGCGTCTATAGAAACACTCTTCCTGTCCTGGGCCTCTCCGTGCATAAGATCCTATGTATACACCAGCTCAGTAAATACATACAGTGTGGTGAGCAGCTATAAGGTTAAATCCAGCCGGGACTCGTTTAACAATTACAACTCTGTACTGTACAACCATCTTCTTTAAAGCGTTATATACGTAGTTGTCACAGCTAATATCTGCCTTTAATCCAACTGGTAGTTCACAGATGCTGTTCCCCAAATAGAAATACACTGACTATGCATGAACTCAACACATTAGAATGCAGCTAAATAGTGGAAGCAAAAGGGTACACTGGTGAATTTGGCTTAAGAGAGAAAGAGAACATGAGAGAGTGGAAAAGATATTTTTAACTTTTGATCAAGAAAAGTGCTAAATATAAAGAATTGGCATACTTATCAAAAGAGTAGTATTAGGCTACATAATAGAAAGTGCTGGCACCTGAAAAGAGTGCGAATACATGGTTTTAAAATTGCTGGTTCACCGGGTTTCTTGGTCATATGTCATATAAGTTGGGTAGCTTTAGAACAGGTGATATATTACAGACTGAACTTGTAAAGCTCCACACCTCGGATGGATGTTATCACTATGACCCTAATTACCGGTAACTGCTTTCTGCATCAAAACTATTGAAGAAATCTAATCTACACAAGCTTTAAGATACTGTACATTAAAGAAAGCTGCCCGCTTTTAGTTCTGTGCTCAGGAGGCTGCAGGTGAAAGTGCCATCAGCCTGCACGCAGCCCGAAAGAGTGAGATTTCACTGAAGGCACAGCAGAAAAGATCAAAAGACTAAAGAAATGTTTTTTTTCTCCGTCACTAGGCCTCACATTTTAGATAAAGAAAAGGAAGATCAGGCCTGGAAGGAGGGAAGAAGAGCGCCACCTAAAGTAGTGGCAGGAAAGAATGTGATGAGGATATCAATGTGGAGCAAATATTGTGGAATAAAGCTTATACAGTTTTGAATACTGCGTTTCTTTTCCTCTCTGTGAGTCAGGGTTTCTTAACCTTTTTCAATCACTCTATTTTATTTCCCCCGTGACCCTGTGACCATACCAAGTGACCCCAAATATGGTCAGGATCCCAAGGTGGAGAAGCTCTGCTGTAGATACAGAAACCCAGCTAACACCAGAAACGTGCATCATGCTTTTCCTAATACCTCTGTCATTTCATGCAGGCTAAAAACCCATAAACATTAAACCCGGCTCTCAGACATTCGGGATATTCTTAAAATATGTGTATTGTAATACTGGATGTCGTTTTACAGTTTGCTCTTAATGTTTTTTCAGGTGCCCATTATCACTAAAATCACAAGTGTGATTGATTGTATTAACTACAGTAAACAGGACAGCTATAACACTGCAAAACAGCTTGTCTGCATTTGTTTCCTTTAAGCCTCTGTGGTCGTCTCAGCAGTTTATTTTAACATGGTGTCTTTAGTGATGCTACCTTAAGCTGAGCTGAAACTGACTTGTGCATAAAGCCACATAGCGAGAAGGAAGCTACCGTGGGGTTCAAGGTGGGAATATTTGAAAGACTCAAGTGGAAACTTTGTGCTACAATCATCAGGTATTGAAACGATCGTACATAAGGAACAAGTCATGCCAAGCACAGAAAAGGTACAGTACAAAAAAAGGGAAAGAAAAAGAAAGTGCATTCCAGCACAAAGTGTCATTATAATAAAAACGTCAGGCCACCATGCAAATTAACCACAATCCAAGATGTGGCTGCACCCTCCCCGCACACAGGCCAGCTAGTGCTCATTTAAAAAAGCTTTACTTTCTCACAATCATCAGTGGTTGAGGTTACACCTGATTGGATCACTGCCTCTCCATCACCTGGTCAATGGAGAATCCCCATCACCAGGTGAGTCCTTCCTCATGCAGACACCAAACTGGAAGTAGCAGACTAATCTAAGGCCATATGACTGCACCCACCTACTGGACTGCTTTCTCTTAACAGATTGATTCAAGGCCCTGATTTCTGCAGTGAGCAGACATGTTGACTTGTCACGGTAGTGAAGGAGCAGGTGTAACATTATAGATGGCTCTGTTCTATTCAACAGTCCCAGTCATTCACTTCTTATGTGCACCTGTGTTTTTCCTACTGTCTCCCGGCAACATGTCTCCTGTAAGAGAAAGTCAGTGGCTCTCATTGGGTCTAAAATCAAGATGGATCATGGCTGAGAATGCATAGAGCCGACTGGCATCATCCTTTTTACAGTTCTAGCCATTGTCTGCTGCATCCATCAAGTCTCCAGCTGCAGAACCTGTCTGCAGGTTGGAAATAAGATGTTGCTTCAATCCCAAACTAGTTTTTAAAAAAAAACATTGTTTTGAACTAAAAGGCACATGGACCGAGAGAAGAGGCTTCATGGATCAACCCAAATAAGATTAATCTTATTGCCCTCCTTTCTATCGGCAACAAAAAATGAGGCTATGCAAGTACATCACAAAACTATCCTCCAACCTGCTCCTCTTTAGGTTACCATTTCTAAATTCCAATAATCCTGCCCTGGGATGAGATTAAATCCATGGAATAAATCCTAAATGAAGGTTGCATGTTATTCTTGCTGAGACTTGTGTACTAATAATCCACTTTCACACTTTCCACAGCAGAATCACCTCAATTCTCACTCGGGTCTCATGAGATTCCATCTCGCACCTTTTTCAGGAGCCGACAATGACTTTTACACATGAACGGCATAACACGTCTTGCACAATCTATCTATCAGCCTTAGTTACCGGCGTAAAGCTGAGGGGCGCCAAACCCACAAATAGAACAAACGTGCTAATAGAAACTCATCAACACAAAGCCTGGTTTTTACATTCAGTCCTTAAGCCCAAAGAAATTAAAACCCTTAGCAAGAAAATCTGATTTGCTCTCATATGCAGTTGTAAATCAATCCATTTGACATCTGACACAACACTCACTATTGCAAGTCAAGCTAAAGTAACATTATTGTCCTGGTTAAGGTTGGGGAAGCAAAACAGATCATAACTTTTACAAGATAAAAGACACAACAAGTTTGTAACCACTGTGTGAAAGCAGAGATCTACACATTCTCCATGACCCCCTAAAAAAAAACTTAAGGTTTAAAAATCCTCTTGTGTCAAATTTGAACACCATTATTAACTCTGTGCACATTCTTCACAGGTAAACACTAAACAACGAAGCACACTGATGAACTGTGAACATAAAATGAAGGTGTGTGTCTGTGTGTTCTTGTGGACTTATTGTGTCTTAAGCACCGTTTTCAAGAGGAATGGAAGGCAATGTCCACCAAACGTTACCACGAGGGATTCAAACGTCATGTAACGCTGCCCCCCCACCCCTTCACCTCCGAGCCACGTCCTCGTCTCTCCTCCACCCCCCTGCTCCGCCAACAAAGGAAGCAGAAATGAATAAACGAGGAAGAGAGATATTAAAAGAGCTTTGGCATTCGGAATTAGGTGAAAACCAAAAGTTAAGTATAGTTTTCAAATACACCAATAACACTGTGAATGTGCTTTCGCTTTCCTCTAACACTTTACGACTGAAGTTATACTTATGATCCTAATGATGGAAAGTAGGCTTTAACACACTGTTAGGGTGAAGGTTAGTGCCTGTGGGGCCCTGAGCAGTACTGCCCCTAGTGTTGTAGTGGTGTAAAGGCAGGCTGGCTGTGGTGCAACCTAGTGGCCGTGGACTTTACAAGCGCATTTGTTTATTACTGTATCCATCACTCCTCCGTGGTAGAGGTATACAGTAAGGCCAGCCCTCTTTACTCCCCCCCTCATTGCTATAGAGCGGTCACTTTGAATGTCTCTGAAGTGCAGTTTTATTGAATCTGACACGTCGAGGAGAGCTGACGTTTTGTTTTGTTGCAGGAGTGGTATGCAAGAGGAGGACACGGAACGTGCACGGGGTGGATGATTAACAACAGGGACCACCACATGACCGTACTGGAGGTTAATGGCTATGATTTGGACTCCTGATCGGAGCATCCTAACTTGCTCCCAGTATTAAAGTTACCCTTACTTCCATATATGGGCTCTGGATTAACAGTCTCATCTTTGCGGGCGAAATGGCAATCATCAAAGTCCTCAGAGCTTCCCGGAAGTGGTGTGCACCCTATCCCCTGATAGGAGTATCCTAGAAGGTGCAAGAATATATAACAAAAGCTCAAATTATATCAAAACAATTGTTAGCATCCGTTCCTGGGTTCCAGTGCTGGTTTTAGAGGGGAGGAGCACGGGTATGTATGTGCCAGCTAACAGTCTGTGTAAAAGTGAAGGCAGAGGGACACTCCCCGAGAGGAGCCGCCGCGGTTAGTGTGTAATAAGTCATTAAGGTCAATGTGAAGGGTGGAGACTGAGAGAGATAAGAGAGCCCTTTGCTCCCAGTCCAGTCACTCAGAGGCTGAGACCCTGTGAGTGCTGGTGGAGGGAAGGAGCTCTAGTGGAGGGGACAGGGGGCTGCACTGCAACGCCACAGGCCCTCATAGATCAGGAGGGCGTCTGGGAAGCACTCAACTCGGAAGCATCACTCAAACACACACACACTCGCACACGTGCTAACCCTTCACCTGAGTCACACAAGCATGCCAAAATGCACTCCGAAGTCACCCACAGTTATAAAGAGGCACGTACATTCCCCCAAAAACACGCTGACATTCAGGCAGCGTAGCACTGAGAGTCAGTTCTCCACTGATAGAGGGTTCAGGGCCAAGCTCCTCTGTAAGCTTTTGGGGGGGTGGGGGGGTTTGGTTTTCCTGGGTGTCTCCGCATGTCTCCTAAGGACGTTTAGGAGACATGCGGAGAGGAGGACGGGTGTTTCCAGAAACACCAGCCGCGTTTGGTGTGTTGCTTGCGCAGGATCTCCTCCTCACGCTCGCGCTCCTTCTGAGAGCGCAGGTAGCGGTCCTCCTCCTTCAGGAACCACACCGGGGGCCAGCGCTGCTTCTCAAAGTGCCTCTGGTTTTCTACAGAGAGGGAAAGGACACGAGGAAAGGAGGAAAAAGAGTCATGGAATATTATTTTACAATGATTAGCAGTGGTCTAGGTGACTCTTTATAAAATGCTTGTATTAAGATGCACTTTCCTTAAATGTGAGGATGGATTTATAACCTTTGATATACCTGGTTAAAGACCAAAATGTTTGTCTTTATTAACACACCCCATGGGGGCATATGTCTGCTTTCTATGAACAAGCCATGCTGCAATTCCTTGGTGAAACGGCAGATCAAGGTAAATAGGGGCGTCTGTACCTGGAAGCATGGCTTTCATGTCTTTGGGAAACTTGCGGCAGATGCTGTTATAGTTAGTGCAGATGTGGTGGAGACACCAAGCTGAGAGCTGCTTGGCATTGTGGAACTGCAAAAGGCAAAACAGAGGAGTCATGAGGAGATACAAGTAAAAAGGTTAACACTAAACAGAATAACAGACTGTATCATTTTTTATTTATTAATCAATTGCTATTTAAAGAACATTGATAGTGTAACAGGAACAGACCTGTGCAAGCTCGAGGTAAGACAACACCTGTCCATCAACGTCGACTCCTTTCCCCCCCATCTGGAGGAGCTCATCCACAGCGTGCTGCTCTGAAGACCCACAGAATGCACACGACTGCATCAATATGTGCTGTTTACAGGCAACACTGATATGGACCTACAAGTAATACTTTTTTTAAAGTTTTCTAGCAGTGTGAATTACTAAATTTTTTTTGCAGAATCATGGATAAAGGGTAATTTGTGGTCAGATAAAACATGTAATTGCAGTATATAGGTAGTAAAATCATTTTGAAATGTCAAAGAGAAAGAGCATTTACCTGTGAGGGCGACAAGGCGCGGCAAACAGAGGCGGTTTGCCAGAACTATCAGTTCCATGGATTCCAGACCAGGATAGGGCGTCAGATGACCACAATAGAGAAACTCCAGCACCCCACGCATACAGGCTTTACCGGTGTTTGGAATGGATACCTGGGAAATTAAGAGAAGGGGGGATTAAGGACAGAAGGTCAACTAAGAAAATGTATTTATTCAAGCTTTATTTTGAATCATTAAAATACATGAGTTTATACTGAGTCCACAAGAATCTTATGTCTCCCTTCCTGCATTTGCCCTTTAATGTTAAGATACAAAATGACATGTTGGTAAAGTCATAAACGGTGGATCAAGAGTAATTGCTGTAAATGAGTGGAGCCAGATGAAAACAGTGGTATCAAAGTCAAGCGGACCTGTGGGCATTTGGAGGTAAAGGGCAGAGGACATCCTGTTCTCGCCACATTCACTTTGATCTTGGCTCAGATGAAAAGCTCTGTGTGGGGGCTGGTGATGTGAGCAACATGGCTCAAGCTAAACATCCCAAAGCACAAACAGGATATACTTCGCAGAGACGGGTGCGAGCTCGATATAGACAGTGTGGGATATCATTAATTTGTGATAAACAGGACATACCTACAGATGCACTGTACTGGTTTCAGTGATCATTGGATGTGATTGATCCATTCCAGACATGCACATTTTAACGATTTTAGCATTAGGGTAAAAAACAACATGCAAAATGAGCAGGACTTTTTAGTCGGCCTAATTACTGTAAGTCAGACCAACAGCAATTCATCAAAAGGTAAACTGTTTAAGCCCAGGAAGGGCGGAAGAAAGGTAAATGATGATGAGGGGGATGTAATGACCCCTCCAGGAGCTCTCTGTGTGAAGCCGCTCTTTAACCTTTACTCCCATAGCTAATTAGGAGAATGGCATCGTGGTGTGACCTCTCATTATGACGAAAGGAAATCACAACGCCAAAGACATATGTGGTCTGCAGAGCTTAAAGCCCCTGGCTGGGGCCAGGAAGCATTATTGAGTGGTCACAGTGATAATAAACAACATGAGTGTATTGCTTTATGTACAGTCTATGGTTTATTGCCTTTTGCTCTCCCTAGTGGACAATTAGGATTTGCGCTAATGTGATGTCTGTCCCAAAGAGGCTTGAAAAATCCTAAAACGGTAATTTGAACTTAAGTGTGAATTAAAACTAAATGTGCTACAACCACAGATAAGGAACAAAGTTTATGAGACGAAATAAGAAAATCCAGGTCACTCTTTCTCTACAGGGGAAAGAAAGTTGATGTTCTGATAACAATTCCCTGTTGACTTTCTTTTTTTTTTTGGGGGGGGGGGGTGCCCCCCCCCCTCCCCCCAGGCTGTTATGCACGGTCACGTTTTGAACACAAAACCACAAGGGTACACCTAGAACATAATCCCAGGGTGTACCATGACACATGCAGGGGTCAGTTTTTAAACGCCTGACACAGAGAGCAAACCTCAAGAGAGTTTGCACTCAGGTTTTCTCATCACTACACCAAAGCTAAAACCTACTCCACTAGGTGTGTGTGTGCAAAAAGTGAATAATACCACAAATTATGATGATCATATTAAATCTGTGTCTGTATCATCCCTGTGTTCTGCACACAGTTAGATTAGCCATGTTGTCTCCGAACAGCATGAACACGGAAATGTGTGAGTCTAAAAATATTGAGGAGGAAGTGTGACTTGAGCATGAAAATAGAACAGTGCTGACTGATCACATGCTGCTCTCGCTCTCTCTAACAGGGCTTCAGGTTCTATCAATGTTCATGCACGTAGTGGATTTATAAAATGCTCTTCCCTCACACACAACAGCTGTAAAATTAAAAGATGATGACGTTTTCTGCAGATTTCCATAACCCATTAACCATGTATTTTCTATTGTTCATGTTATTCCACTGTGTTTGATTATTTCAATGAATATTGCGATGTTTAAAATCTGAGTGATCGAGAGCTGCAGAGGTTGATAGTCTCTGAAACATTTATATGTGCAATGTATTTGATTTGATTTAGAAAAGGACAGAGTGAGACTTATTTTCGGTGGCAACAGTAGACTAAATATAAAGATGGATGACGGGTCTCCACTTCCTCCTTCTATCTGAAAATGATCCCAAAACATTGTGTATATGAGCATCGCCATCTTGTCCATTTGGAACAAGAGTCTTATTTACCGTTGTCCGATCCACTAACATGGAGGAAGTGAGATTTATGACCTATACTGCAGCCAGCTACCAGGGGGCGATAAAGACACTTTGGCTTCACTTAGAGGAGCTGTTCTGGCGGCCATTTTTATATACAGTCTATAGTGTATAGTGTACAGTGTATAACCTTCAAATAAGTGATGAACCGCTATGTCGATATAGATCATACTCCAATAGAAACTGATGAACAATAATATTAAACATCTTTAAATACAGTACTGATTCTTTTTATATAACTGAACAGAATAAGACACCTGCTGTGGTAAGGTTTGTTATGCAATTGTTGAATTACAAGATTAAAGTGCTCAGTTTTACATACACTATTTATGTATTTGTATTTGTATGTGTCTCCAAGTCAAAAGGATAAATAAGCAGCCAATGGCAATTCTGAAATTAGGGTCTGCACACAAGCAGCACTTAGCAAACATCTTTTCCTGTCAACTGAGGAAGGAAGCAACGGTCATAGCAACTGGACAGTCCCGTTGATGTTGATATGTCAAATCCAATTCATTAATTTAGCATTGTCAAGCTTTTCAGCTGCATAAAATACTGCTTCATTAATTTGCAAACACAAACACTATTAGACATACAGCATAAGCAGTGGGAGCTTCTCTGTCTCTGAGTCTTTGTCTCTTGTCTGGGCACCTGCCGTCTGTGCGCTGCCAGCTTCGTGGACTGTGAAGAGTAACCATAGACACCGGCAGCCCACCAGCTCCAAACACTGAGCCCCCTCACCGATGCTGATGTCCTGTTTTACCCCTGGCCACAATAGATGCATTGGCCTTTTCACACCCACTCACATGTTGTGTTCTGGAATAAAATCCAGGTTTATCCACATGGAAACACAAAAGGGGTCAGTTTCTTTCCAACTTCTAAAATTGCTTTCTTGCAACATGCCTTATAACTTTGAGTTTTGCCTCTAAAGGGAATATACAACATTTTCACTCCTTGTCTCTCACTCTCTCTCTACCTTATTTCTTCCTTACTTCTTATCCTTCTACGGGGCTGGATCTCTGTAACCTTACGCTGCTAACCTTGACAGTAACCATACCCCAGGGGATCTGGTTCTGCAGCACAGTCCAGGGAGCATCGACGTTAAGTGACGTGAACTTCCTCTCGGTGGTTAGGTCCGTGTCCGGTGCACAGGCCCCAACAACCGGAGGAGTACTGAGCTGAGAAATCTGAAGTAACCAGACCCGGCACACAAGTAAGGCTGACCTCCAAAGAGCTCCTCTTCCGGGCTCACTCAAGGTACTGAGACGGGTTAGTGCACAACGTCCTCATTCTGCCTTTGCTAACCTAAACCCTCACACTAGTGTTGAAATGCCTCTAACTCTAGGCTGTTTTCAAACTGCTGGCTTGTCTAGTGCTACCTGAAAAGCTACATAGCGATGGTAACTACTGATTAAATAATTGGAGAGCCCTGGTGTTTCTGTGGTGTTGCAACAAACTGAAAACTGTGTGAAAAACATGACCTCAAATGCTCACTTAAGCAGCATCTGAAGGATGTGTGTGTGTGTGTCTGTGTGCATGGGGCATGCCTGTGAGAAAGTGAAAACCACATTTGTAGGTGAATGAAAAAACAGTCTGAGGAGAAGCTGATAACAGACCACAAGGATCTTGAGCTGTAAATATTTGTATACACTGTCCTGAAGAAAATAAACCTTATCTGATAAATGATTTATCTTTAGCTTAGTTATCGATTGATTATTGATTATTATTGGGTGATTAGATTTCCCTTTTGTTGACCTGAGTTTACTGTTCGAACACAAGCCGACAGCTCTTAGTTCGAGTTTCTACATCTGGTATTTAAATGTCTCTCTGACGCTGCTCTATTTGCAAAAAAACACACGTGTCATTCGAGTTCCTGAAGACCAAATTATGTAATTTTAAGTTGACAGATGTGTCAGATGAGGATGTTTATGTGTGTATGTGTGTCGTTGTGAGCCAGCGAAAGGGGGGCTTAGTGAAATGAAATGTGTGCTGCTGATGTATCAATTATGTTTGATGTGGTGATCGGTGTTGTTATTGTTGCAATGGCTCCATCAAATTGATATGCGGACACTGAAAAGCGTGAAAATATGTCAGCTCTGGTTTGATCGATCACATCTCAGGAAGCATTCAGGACTAGATGGGTACCTGTCCTTACCACTGACCACTTGTGCATCACTCAGGATGGATGTTAACACCAGGTCTGAACTGGGTCTAAATGGTTCTTCAAAATCTGAAATCTAAAACCATCCCCAACCTCTTCCTGCTATGTCCGAGCTCACCTCCTCGACGTAGCTTTCCATGAAAGAGCCTCGGAACATGGCCGCCATCCAGTCGCAGCTGGAGATGAGCAGGGGCTTGTGGGCCGGGAGGTAGCCATCGTCCAGGCGGAACACCACATCTAAAACCGGGGTGGGAAAAGAGCATTCATCTCGTGGAGTGCCACAGAAGCCCAAGCTACAGAGAGGGGGGAGAGACAGACAAGGCAGACGTCCAGACGCACGCACAGGCAGACAGAAGGCCAGACAGAGACACACAAAGACACAGACACAGGTAGACAGACAGAGAGATAAATTGACAGAAGGACAGAACAGCTTTTGACAAAGAGTAAGGGAAAGAGAGCACACAGAGGGTAGCGAAGGATAAATACGGTGTGGATGTTGGTCGTGTCAAACCAAAAAATAAACGATGTTCGAGTTATAATACTGAAAAGTGTGTCTGATAGTATTTAAAATCAGTCCTGGAGGAAGATATGGTAAAAATAGATTATGTAGTTGTTAAGATAGTATAACTTTTAAAAGAAGTAGAGAAAGAATAGAAAGAAGTGAATGTGAGACAGGCCTTGTTCAGAGACAGCAGACTGGTTGTCTATGCATTGATAACATGCAAACACAACAGGTTAGGGGGACACACAACACACACATACAAGACAACCAAGCTTTAAGAGAATTTCACACAAGAGATGAACCACAACCCATGAAATGCATATTTTCAGTGGGAAACAAACAGAACAAGCAAATATACAAAAGGTTTCCACAGACAGAAAGAGAATGGTGCTGGAAATCAGCAAAATCTTTTCTGTCTTAGTCTTTCACTTTTTCATCCTCAACTACTCTCTCTCTCTCTCGCTCTCGCTCTCTCTCTCTCTCTCTCGCTCTCTCTCTCACATACACACGCACGCAAGCACGCGCATGCGCACACACAAACACATACAAATATATACAGATCTACAGACATAGACTGTAAATAAAGATGGTCGTCGCAACTCCACACTTCCTCCCACTATCTAGAAATAAAGCCAAAATATCTCAGATACTAACGCTGCCATTTTGTAGTGATAAACAAAAATAAACACTAAAACAAACTGGTGTGTTAAGAGCTACCTAACATGACTATTTGACTTGTACTTGACTTATGTCCATATCCTATCCACTAACATGGAGTAGGCAGGATTTATGACCTATACTAATCTAAGATGCTTTTGGCTTCTCTTTTTCTAAGCAGTTGTATCATCCATCTTAATATACAGTTTATGTTATAAACACTTACTGATGCACACATGGACAACATCTACAATGACAAACATCTACAATGCTATGGTGAAACCATGGAGGCACTGAGTGATTTTTTAAAGTGGTTTACCAGCAAAGGTCCCTTTGTTGAGACTCTCCTTGATGCGGTTGGCTCTGCGGACATGGAAGGCCTTGGTGATCTCCTGATTCATGAAGCTCTCTCTGTTCAGAACATTGGCCACCATCATCCGCAGGTCAAACACCTCGAGCAGCTCAGCTATGGTGGCCACCTGCATCAGGTCCCCTCGGCCCTCGTCCAGACTGCCTGTGTACAGGTACTGAAGCACCGCCTGGAAGCAGAGCAGGGCGAGAGGTCAAATGAAGAACTAGTCTCGAGGAATGATGAAGAACTTTTCCACGACACACAACAGAATATTGCCCTTTTGTATGAATATATTTTTTGTAATCTTGCTGCTCTTAAGTCCATCACCTTGAATGGCTCTTCTTGTATAAGAGCATCCATGGCTACCACAGTCACAAGTCGTGGTTGTCCAGTCATTGGATCATCGACATGCTCCAGACACACGCTCAGGAACCCTCTCCCCCAACCTGAAAGTGCTCGGCCAGTCCCCAGAGCTCCCAGTGAGTACTGGGCTCGGGACGGGAGTGCATTATCGCTCTGGGAAGTCCTCAAAGAGCCCTGCTGGAGCAGCTGGGGTCGATTCAGGCCCCGCACTCCTCCATCAACCCCGTCTTTATCAATGTCCAGGCTCTTAGTGCGCCCGGCGAGCTCCTTGGCTCCTCTCCTGCTCTGCTCATCCTCCTCCCCGCCCTCCAGGTTTTCCTTGCTCTCCTGCTCCTCTCCCCGCGGTGCCACGCACGATCCGCCGAGATCCAGGGTGAAAAGGTCGTAAAACTTGGAGCAGGAAGTTGCCAGATAGACTTTGTGTGCAAAGACGCGAGTGGTGCCAGCATGCAGGAGAAAAAGGACATCTGTGCACAGTGGCTGGCAGAAAAGAGAATCAGGGCCCTCGCCGTCGGTGGGAGGGGGGTCCGGGATGCCCACGATTGGGCGTGGAGGGCGCGGAGGCAGGAAGGGCGCCTGGAGGAGGGGCCTCTGGACCCTTTTCAGGTGGGACTTCCAGAACTGCAGGTGACGACGGGAGATCAGGGCGGCTCGGATGGCATTGTCGAAAACATCTTTCACTCCAAACTGGGCAACAATGCTAGTCTCGAAGTAGGGTATCCCAAGCTCCTTTGCAACCTCGTGGCCTCTCTCAGGAGGAAGGATATCTGTAGATTTGATTGGTCTGCAAGTAAGGAAGAGATGATGCTATTAATGATGACAGTTATGATTTCCGATTAAGAAGTCAAATACACGCAAGGTGGTAGGAAAAAGTGGTATTGTCTGCATCTGAGTGCTCATTTGATCAACTTTACCTACACTTTAGTTAACCGATAAAAAAAAATCATCAAAAATGTGTTAATGTCTCATCTGTGGTGATTCAATTACTGCTCTGCTGTTGTTATTGATCACTGATTAACAGAACAAACCCCACAGGTAAAAATCCACCATGCGGCGGATTCTATGCAAATGATCTGGTGTCTCACTTGGCAAGGGGCCGTCGTGCACGGTTAACTGCTTCCAGGTCGGCGTAGCGCAGATCCAGCTGGCAGCCGACCAGGATGATGGGAGTCCGGGGACAGAAGTGCTTGATCTCCGGGAACCACATGGTGCGGACATGGCGCAGGGAGTTGGGATTGGCCAGAGAGAAGCAAAGCACCACCACATCGGACCTACAGGAAACGGAAGAGACCAAACATTCCTCATTTCATGTAGATACAACTAATCACAAATGAGATGGAAAAAATATGTCAGAGGAGAATTAAGTTCTTTTGTTTCAGTTTATGTTTAATCATAGATGATGTGCGTATGGAAGAAACTTGTATTGAAAAAATCTATGAGGTGGGTCACAGGACACATGTGTGGTTGAGGGTATTCAGTGTGCATCTATGTATGAGTCTGGGCCTCTGGGCTGCTGATCTGTGTTGCCCATCTCTCTCTGTCTCTTATGTAAATCTCCCTAAGCCCTCTAAGGCCATGCTGACCACAAAGAGGAGGCTAAGAATAGATCGGGATTCACGCACACACAAATTAATTTCCTCAACCGATGTGTTTCAGAAAGCAGATGACAGCTGGGGTTGATATTTCAGTGGCACGTTGGGACATGTGTGTTTCTGGGTAATGCTTGATAGAGCTCTGTGTCAGTAACACAAATCATCTGGTGTTATAAGAAGGCAGACAGGGCAACAATCTACAATCTCTATGTTATCTACTTCTTACACATAACTTTTATTCCCAGTTACTTCAACGCAATATTAACCATTACTGACATCCTCCAGGTACTATAATATATATATATTTATTTATAAGATGTGAGAAACTAAAAGGAATCTTGAACTTAAGAGCAGCATTAGATCTACCTTTAACACCGCTCTTATTCCCTTTGTGCAAAAATACCTGTGCTACAGCTAACATGGGCTATTTACTGAGCAGACAAAGCAGCAGAGCAGACTGCTCCGTAATATATTGATCAACAAAAAGTACCTAAGACAATGTAGCTGAAGTACTAACAGTTCTGCAACGGACTTGCTACAAAGGATATTTCTGCAGTCTGGATATGGGCAGCATAGGCGATCTTTACTTTCACTAATGTAATCTCTCAAAAGCTCAAATGCCTCGGGGCCATAATATACACCAGCAAAGCATTACATCACACACACACACACACACACACACACACACACACACACACACACACACACACACACACACACACACACACACACACACACACACACACACACACACACACACACACACACACACACACACACACAGGAATTTCCATTAGCACTTTGTCAAAGGATCATTACCATGACTTAGTCTATTTCAGGTCATGTTATGTGTACGTGCCTTTGCTCTCGTGGTTTAACTTAAGCCTCGCTGCCATAATGGCTGGTGCAGCTTTTAGTAGCAGAGCATTGTACGTACTTGCCCCCAATGTTGTTGAGACTGGAGGAGATGCATTTTATCAAAGGCTTCACGCACAGCAAAGGAAATGAGAAACCTTGAATGCGCTTGAACGTGTCCAACCACGCTCTCAAAAACAGCTGTTTGGAAAGTTTGAGTGTGCAGGTAAACATTGCAACACTTGAACCTAAGGAAGCACTGCTGCTGCTTTACGCTGCAGAGCTGCCTCCAGGTTCAACCTGCAGGTCGACCCAGATGAACACCATGTTGTATAATGTGTACGTTGTTCTGTTTGCAATGGAAACACACAAAGAATGCAAATGTCGACAATAGAGAGAGCTGGGACACAATGTGATCAGTGAAGACACAATGGGTTGTTTGATATCATGAGCATTTGCATTAATAAATAAATGACACAATGTAACAGTATGATTCAAAGCAGTCTCATTTCACTCGTTGAGCTCGGCATGAGTGTGGGTGTGAAAGACCAGTGAACCTGTTTGAACAAGTAACTTTAAAACATTATGTAAATTGTTAAACAAATATCGTGAATAGGAAACTTTGCTTTAGGTTTGAAGTGAAGAATATACACACATACGCCCGATACGCCTCTGCAATGAATAGTTCCAACAATGTGAGTGGTTGATTAGAGATTTGTGTGTGTGTGTGTGTGTGTGTGTGTGTACTGGTACAGACAGGATATGTTGGCCATGATTTAGACTTGATTGTAGATTTAGAATCAAGCTTAGGTTAGGTTTAGGTTAGGATAAGGGTTAGGGTGGTATTAAGTTGTGTTGGTTAAGGCTGTGGTAGTGGGCTAAGGAATACATCAAGTCAATGAGGTTCCTCCATATGATAGAAGTAAAGGTTGTGGATGTATTATGGAATAAATAACAAACACAACATTAATGACCCAAATAAACAACTGCCTGTTTTCTGTAATCTGGTGTAATCAATCATTGAATAGGTGTCATGCAGGGACCAGTGTGACTCACACAGCTTCTCATCAGTCATTAACTTTGTCACAGCACTATAACAGTTGATAATGCACCACTAAAGGTCTTTATAAGACTGTTTTGATTTTCAGAGAAAAAAAAAGTGTTTTTTTAATATTACTGCTGACAGTTAAAAAAGGAACTTGAGGTTGGCTCAGGTGAAGTTTGTACTGTGTGGGTGTGTTTCTTAAACCGGAAAGTTCCTCTATTAATTAACAAAGCATGTGACATTCTGGATATTGTCTGACAATGTGATGTTTTGAGTTTTGATATCAACGAAAGGGCTACAAAGTGAAAAAGGTGCGCGGAGGGTGAAGGAGCAGCAAGGTGTCAATGGGACAGAAGAGGAAGCACAGTCAAGGCAGTCAAACAACCGGGTAATGAGATAAACGGGGGAGAGGGGAGGTCAGGTGAGGTAGAGAGGAGTCTGAGGTCAAGCTGGCCGAGAGGGACGGGACCGCAAGAACAAATGGATGAACAGAGTCTCAGGAGGAGGAAGAGAATGAAGGGAGGTCGATGCCTGGACTTGCAGATGCCAGAGAGGCAGGCAGGCAGAAAACAGCTGAGCTGGCACCGTGTGTCTATCAGTTGACTGCAGGCTGACGAGGCATACAGGACATGCACGCACGCACATGCTAAAAACCCACATAAACAGTACAGACACTGAGAGAATGAAAGAACACAAACAAAACCACACACAACCGACAAAAGCACAAACGCACGGTCTGTCACGTAGATACACTTGCAATAAGGTGATGTGGTATGTGTGCATCCACCCGCCCTCACGAAAACTCTTGCAGGGTCATGTGTGAGACGTGGTGGTGCAGAGTTATGACATGAAACATTCAATGAAGAAAGATTTGAGCACGATGGATAGAATGACAACAATCTCAACTTTTCTTAAATGGAAAAATAAAACACAATGCATTCACATAATTATATAGATTCATAATCAACTCTCTGTTTACAGTAATTATTTAATGAACGTGGCATTACATTTCTGTGCTACTGTCACATGCCATGAACAGGCATTTCCTGAATTTGCTACGTAAGTGCTTTAGCATTTATGCCAAAAAAAATCAGCTTTGATAGAGGGATGGGGCGTAAGAGGATTGAGCGATGATCCAATCATGTTTGGAGGAGGAAGTGTGTAACAGCCTGAGGGCAGAGGTCGACTGAAAAGCTTGGCAGCTGCACTGCACGAAAAAATTGAATTAACTGGGAAGATTCTGCGGTTGTGTTTATGTGGGTGTGATGGATTAGTTACATTCTCTTTTTAAATGAAGCAGCTTTCGGACATGCACTGAACTCTAGACATTTTCCTCTGGCTTTGTGTCAAATTGCAAATGTCTGATTTAGTTGTTACGGGTATTTTACAAAACCTTTCCTGCCAGTGCCCTGGTAAAATGCCTGGAAAATGTCAGAGTAAGCTTGTGTGAGAATAAATTCACAGTGACCAGCGTGTTAATGAAGTTTCTAACATGCGATCGACCAGACACTGTTAAAACATAGAGAAAATATCTCAGGATGAAAAAGACATGCAGAAGACGCAGATGACATCAACTTGGAGACACAACTTGATTTGTTTTCCTTCCGCTTTAGATTATTTTGAATTTGGCGACAACGTGTTGTTTCACAAGTTAAACAGCCGAGACAAAGAAAGTCTTAGCTGAACCACTTGTGGAAACAATGTGTGTTGCAAGGTAGTTTAACAGGCAGCACCTGTGTTACTGGGTCAGTAACTAGGTTCTGGCAGTTGGACAGTCTATGTGTGGGTGTGGGTGTGTTTGTGTGTGTGTGTGTGTGTGTGTGTGTGTGTGTGTGTGTGTGTGTGTTTGTGTGTGTGTGTGTGTGTGCATGTGCATCTGCTCACCTGCCATAAGCGAATCGTCTGTCTTTGTGATGATCCCCGAATGTGTCCCACAGCCTCAGGGACACACTGACCTCATCCACTATATCACGAGATCTCTCTAACACCTTCAAAACACACACACACACACGCACACGCACACGCACACACACACACACACACACACACACACATACCAATGTCATCAAGTCATCAAGAGTCCCATCTTTCATTATGGTGTTTGTGTTATGGGTGGAATTGAAGGACTATGCAATCAGTGAGCTTAATGAAACAAAACACAATAAAAAAATTCTATGTTCATGCTCAACAAGTAATAAAGTACGTTTTCTTTTATCGGCATGAAAAGAGGTGATTTTGCCGATGTTACAAATGCACAATAAACAAATTAGCCTCAGTACCACGTCTAACAGTGTACACAAGTTTGTCTATATGTGGCTCTCTCCACCCTCTGTTTGCCTGCGTGTGCATGTGCATGCGTGTGCCCACCTCCTGGCACACTCGGTACTGGTCGATGGCCCAGACGGTTGGCACGTGGGTGGCTAGCAGCTGATACTGTGTGAGGGTGGCATTGCAGGCCCGGGCACAGATTAGCCTGGTCTTGCCTACTGCGTTATCCCCGACCACCACACATTTAATGGTTTCCACATTGGGCCGCTCATAATCTGTGTCTATATCCATGGAGAGGGCCCTGGACAATTCAGGAGACACAGAGAGAAAGGCAAGAGGTTAATTCAATAGGCATGGGAAATGAAAATCACATTGATTAGGTGGCTATGGAGGAAAGGGACTGCAACGGCGAAAGTAACGGGCATCAGGCACAGTGGGTTTTTAACGGTTGCCCCGTCCAGGTTTGGGAAGCTTGGTTAAGTCTATAAGCTTTAGCTGTAGCCATAATGACCAGTGTACAGGGGTCTCTGCCAAACTCTTCAATAGAACACATGGTTCGCAGGGTGAGGCATAGAGGGACCGCAGCGCTATTCCTGTAACAACACACACACTGAGTGAGAGAGAGGGAGAGACAAAGAGAGACTCCCCTTGAGCTCACTGTCAAGTCTGTTCTCCTTTCTGACGTGATGATAGCATCTTAGCTTCAGAGAAAACAGATATTAAAATGTTTTCATTCATCCATTCATTAAGCCTTCATTTTATCTTGGGAATATATTGAGACCTCATTTACAATCTAGCAGAGAACAGAAAATAAACAAAACATGCAAAGACACCAATAAATCCAAAATAAGATACAGTACAATTTGCAAAATAAAAACTTAAATTGCTCTACGGATTAACATGAGCAGAGCTTTAGATTGTTCTCCTCGTTATTGCATGGTGCAGGTGCATGATGAGAAAAAGAGGATTTATCAAGCTCAGTAAAAACAGTTGGCACCTCCAGTGTAATCCAGTCATTTGATATCCCTGATATCATGAAGCCATTTGTAATAAACCTTTTAGGCCAAGTACACTGGGGGATAAATATATTTATTATAGATTTGCACCAAGAAACAAATGGACGGTTGTGTGTTTGATCACCTGTCAGCTACAGGCTTAACCCCGCTACAGGAGGGAGGTGGTTATGCACACAGCTCAACTGACTTCCTCTTTTAAAACCACACATCATTGTAAAAGGCTTATCAGAATCCCCTTTCCATAAACTGCTTACAAGCATTTCTGACATGTCAAAACACATGTTGTAACCCTTTTTTTTCCTCAGAACATTACAGGACGATGCTGCTCTGTTGCATAACCAGCCCACACAGGCACACAGTAAGACTTGTAGTCAGTTAATCAGTCCACCCGTCCTTGCTCAAAGAGCCAACCCAAGGTCCCATAAATAGAGCGTCTGAAACATTCATAAAGGCCCTTCACTTGTTCTTCCATTGATGTGGATGCCGGTGCGGCGCTCTCGTCCGCCGCTGACAGACACACAACAGCGGCTAAAAATGGCATCTATTCATCAGACACATGAGCCATGTGTGTACCCGATCTCCGCGATCCTCGCTCACCTCCAACCTGTTCCTAACTCTACTGCTGCAGCACAGAAACATCCCAGGAGGCGTGGTTGATTCCTCTTGTCAGCAACAACAAAAACACACCTTACTGTTTCCTGGTTTCCTGTCAAAGGACTTTGTCGGCCAGGAAGCGCACTTCAGCGATCCTACCTGAGTTCAGTCTGTAAAAGAGGTTTCCTGAATGAATGGTCCATATGGACCAGTTGGAGTCAGAGTTATAAATATACCCTGCCACCTGTCTGGCTGCAACACCTCTTGAGGCAAGTACTGCAGATAGAGAGGAGATAGGAGAAGCAGTAAAACACAGCCTGATGGTTGTTGCAGCTGCCAAAGCAGAAGTCCTCTTAAGAAAAGAGGAAAGAAGGGCCTAGGTTCAAAGCTGCACAGGTGTAATATGTGGGAAAGGACATGTGAAACTGACATAGGACAGAGAGGACATGCAGTATTTTTCAATTCTCATCATTTCCAAAGCATGTAAAAGGGATTAGGGATGAGAGACAAAGCGGGGGGGGGGGGGGGGGGGGGGTTATTAGAGTCTTACAGAGAAAGAGGGTGACTGTCAGCCCGGCGTTACAACCAGTCAGCCATAGGGATCAAAAGGGCACGACCAACAATAACCAAAGCTGCTCAGGGGAACAGGTATTCCTGCTGACGCTCCTCTCCACTGTCAAATGTGTGGTTCTCCAGGAGGGACAGTTAGACAGAGCAGAGACCAGAGGGAAGTTTAAGATCCTGTGCAACTGACTTATGGGACTGTGGCCGGGCTGAGAGGCATGGGGTGATGCAAGCAGTGATGTAATCATGAGTTGGCCTTGGCGGCGGTGGTGGCGCGGACAGTTTCTCAGGGGGATCAAGAATAACCAGCCCCCCAGATATCATCCTCCATCTCACGCACCGCACTGGGCTCCAAGTGCAGGTTCTGTTCATACGTCGATCAACACACGTAACACAATTAAGTGCTCGCACACCGCCGCACTTCACAGATATGCACCTGCTCTTGTGATTATATTTAAACTTCACAAGCTTTCACAATCTCGGGTGATTATTTTTTAATTGCAAGACTGAGGGGGATGAACAGAGGCCGGGGACCGTGAGGGCCGAGCAGAGTGGCTCAGACGAGCGGAAAGAGAAGCTGCACAGCTCAGGTTTCATTTTTAGACAACGACCTACAGTAAACTGTACTCAGACGTCTAGACTTCATCTGCTGGTTAGTGTCATCTTCCCAACAGCAGCAGAGTAGGCTGCAAGGACAAAGAAGCATTGGAATGTATCAGTGGAAATGTGCACGTATTCCTGACTGTAGTGACACATTGAAGTGTGCAGAGAGGACGACGGTGATATGAACACTGTGACAGAAACTCAAACGCCCACTAAACACACAAACAGCGACCTTCTGCTTTACCCTGGAAAGTCATGGGCTGAGTCAGCGTGTGCGCGCGCACGTGTGTGTTCGTTGCAGGAGGAGCAGCCAGACAAAGACACTCATGCATAATTTGAACTGTGCATGAGTCTCGCTGGGGCTTTGCTTCAAGGCCGGGGGGGAGTTTCATCAGGAGATGGCTTCAAGCTTTTTTTCCCTCACTGCATAGATCCTGGCATCTTTACCACTTGTTTTTTGGACCAACGCTCTTTGCTACCTTTTCAAATCCTTTCATTTGTCTCTCCGTCTGTCCGATTTGTTCCTGACGGTGCCCGCTCAACCACACCTTTTGACCCACTGCCAAACTCCCTCGTTTTACCCCCCCCCCCCATTCATTCTCCAGATCCTGGTTATCCCATCCTTCACAGGACCCTTTCTCCACGACTGTTCTTCTTTGTCTTCACCCACTGTTTCTCCTGCAGTCAATATCATGCAGCCTCCGCCCGCCCTGTCATCCATCCATCCATCTCTGACCTTACACTTTTCTCAATAACAATCAAGGTGCAGAATTCACCAGACATCCCTCCCACACCCAGTTTCCTCCCCCCTGCTGTCTCCCCCTCTCTGTTATGTAAAACCTTCAGCGATCCACTTGCAGTTTACCCTCCATAACCCTCATCCACCTCTTTTTATTTTTTTTGCCCTCTTCATTGGCGCTAGAGTTCAAACTAATGTCACGATGAAGCCGCCTGCCTCTCAGCCCCCTCCATCCCGCCTGGCAAAAATAAATAAAAATGACCCCAATAACCAACATGGACCATGTCGCATGGCCCGATACTTGCACACTCACGCATTAGCTACAGGGTTTACACTATCTCAGGGCTGGCTGCATGAGGCCAAAGTGTCCGTGTGTAATTGTTGGAAGAGAACTGTGGGTGTGTGTGTGCAATCATGTATGCAGCAATTTTTTTGTCCAAAGTGTGGTTTTGAAACATTGACTGCCACAGGCGCAGCTGGCACAGACTGGTTACATAACCTGGTCTGTAGCCTCTGCTTGGCTCCCTGGGCGGCTGACAGCACGCTGACATGCAGACACACACATGCACGCCTGCACGTACTTGCCTCACCCACTGCAGATGGCACTGGTGTTAATGCCCGGCCCAGAGGCGGTGGTCTAGTGGCAGAAACTTGGACTATGGGCAGAGAAGGTCTCTGGTTCGTCTCTGGTTCGATTCCACGGAGAGACAACAAAAGACGAACCGGATTGGTCTGTCCAAAAAGAGTCTCCCTACCCTGTCTAGTGCCCCTGAGCAAGGCACCTTACTCCCCCAACATCTGCTCCCAGAGCGCCGTACATGGTCGCTCACTGCTCTGTGTGTCCTGCACCAGATGGGTTAAAAGCAGAGATTCAATTTCCCTACCTGCACGAGGGTGCCTTTGCATGTCTGTGCATGTGTTTGGGACTAATAAAAGCATCTTAATCTTAATGGCGGACGGTGATATGAACACATCTATCGCAAACAAATGGGGGGGGGGTCCTGGTGAGCGGTGTGTCAGCCGGCTTGGGACAACAGTCCTCTTCTCTTCTCCTCCGCTGCAGTAATGCTTTGTTAACACATAAAGGCTCATATTGATGCCCTCATTTCCTTTATCCCTCCCCATCTTCCTCCTCCGCCTCCTGTGTCCATATTTTCCACCTGCTATTATTCTCATGCAGTCTCTACTCAGTTCTCTCACTTCACTCCCTTATACTAGTCACTATCCCCTCCAGCACCAACTATTGTTTTGCTTTAAAGTATCTCCCGTCCCTCATCCTTTTTCTTCCATTTCTTATACATTGTTACTATTTTCTTTTGCAGACTATCTTTACCTTCATATACAAAATTCCATTGCACCATTTAATACTGATTTGATTTAAATCTAAGAAATTTTGTTTACTTTTCTGGTGTTTCTTATCTGAAATTTATTCAAGACAGTTGTGAATAGTGAGGTCTGAGTTGTCAGATGTCAGGAGGCCTACAGGACACATCCGGGTGAGTTCAGACCTTTTCTCACCACTGAACACTTGTGATTGGATCACTCAGGATGGACGTTTATAGGCTACCAGGTCAGAACTGGGTCAAAGGATTCAGAGGTGGTTTGATTTAGTCTGGAGGATTCTATTCCAGGCCACATATCACCTTTGTAAATCTAAAGGTTCATTTTTCCTCACCCAATCTCTACGGCCCATGTTGTAACATAAGGCTCAAGAAGACACAAACATAACTGCGAGCTCTGTTCCCTTCATGCACCTCCCTCTACAGCCTGGTACAGGGGTCAGAACTATCAAGTCAGCCGCCCAATGCTCCATGTGGGTCAGTGCCGTACAGTGTTATCTCAAAGCTGTTGACACATTCCGAGTGTTGGGCAAGGCTCCTATAACCGGGACAATGAGCACCTCTGTTCTAGATCCAACTGAAGGTGTATGTAATGACAGCACTGATTCATTAACAGTGGTGGGGGTCTCAAAACCAACCGCTATAGCCCTACTGGTCAAAGGGGCATTTAGACGAGGATGGCAAAAAACGAAATGCTTGTTCAGATAATCGAACAATTTAGAACTGTTGGTATTTCCACAAAAAGAATGAGTCACAAACACAGTGTTGCCATTAATAGATATTGTTTCAGGAGAAAAATGTACTGGCACAAAGCACAAAGATCGCACAATATGGAAGAAGAGGAGAGCCAACTGTTTACACAACTACATCCAGCCGATATGACTAATTGCAGGGGGCTAAAAAATGAAAATATAGTCGAATGAAAATCTCTCCAGTCTCTCTTCTCTCTTCACTCGTTTGCAGGTGAAAGCTTCTGCACACAACCATGCAGCTACACACACATAGACACAATCCTCATGACGTCATAGCCAACGATGAGCAGCTGTTGTGTGTCTGTGTTTGTAGGCGAAAGAGAGAGGGGAGTGCATGTGTGTGTGTGTGTGTGTGTGGTCTGAGATCGTGCACGTTATCTATTGCCACAGTGCTGATGCGCGTGCCGGTCCACTTAATGCTCTGGTGCAGCATCACTACGCTCATCAATGAAAGGCACCTCGCGCGCACGCTCCTTCCCTGCAGTCATTCATAACCACCTGGTCCATTCACAGATTTTTTTTTTTAGGAGAAACCTATTCAACAATCCAGCTACTCTATTGACTGTGAATTGTCAATAAAAGGCAGGACCCATTCATCACCAGGGCGAGATCAGAAGTATGTCTCGTATCGCTGTAGTGAAATAGAGGTGGAACATCCTCCCACATCCCAAACGGTGCGCTTATAAAGTCTTGTGTAATGTGCCAAGCCCATCCATCCGCTGCGCTGCAACAATGAATCCAAACAAAAATCTGTGTGTCTGTGCGGCACGTGTGGGTTTAACAAGCAGAAGCAGCGCCCTTCCACTGTAGAAAACAACTATCTAATACACGTGGCACGTGAATGAGAGCCTCCGGGGGGCTATTACGCGCATGAGAGCAGATTAAAAAGCCATTAGGAACAGTAAGGTCACCGTGATGTGATGATGATGTCAGCATCTGTGGAGGAGAAGGCTGTGTGCTGGAGAAACAGTGGCTTCTGTGCACGGCTGAGTGGGAGCATGTGACTCCTGCAGGAGGCTGTGTCCTACCTTCCGACGGTTCCGGAGTTGACCCACATGCCACTCTGCTGGGCGCTGCAGCCGGCCACTCCAGCCGGACAAAAGACGCACGGAGAATTGAGATGATGGTGGTTGATGGGGAGGTGGTGGACGCTGCGTGTGCGTGTGCGTGTATGCGCGAGTGTGTGTATTTGTATGTGTGTGTGTGCAGTTCTTTGCCGGCTACAAACATACACAACCGTCGCACACAGGACCTCTGCCCCTGTCACATCCTCCTCTGCTCCCTCCAATCGCTGTCTCCTCCTTCTGTTTTCTAAATCTTTGTTCCTCGGGTCTCAGCTCGTCTCCCCTGGCTGCTGCAGACCTGACGTGAAGCCGCGGCGAAGTGGAACCAGCGTCTTCTCCCAGTGAAACCAGGACATAACTGGAGCCCCAGATCTGGTTTCTGCACTGAGCCGACTCCTTCTGTGTTGTTGTTTCTCCCAGCTGATTTCACCAGGGCCACGCCCACATTGCTGTAACGTCACGGCACGAGTCACCCAACTCCCTCTGTGCCGCATTCAGGTGCTGTCAGGAAACATTCATATTACAAAGCCTTTAGCCTATATTTCCACTGTAATATCTCCCCCCATCTGCATGGCTGTGACATATTAGGGAATTGGGAACATTAAAGATATTAATGGTGCTTAAAATCCAATGATAAGCCGATTTCTGTGTGTTAAAATACATTTAAACCGCTTCTTATATCTTTTACTTTGGGCCTCTACACTTAATATCAGCCATCAAATAATATATCTAAATCGCAATCATCAGACATTTAAAGCTGTTTAACATCCCAGACAGGTGTCATCACATAGATCGCAATGTGCAGCCGAAGAGGAGCATTTAAGGTCTCATCAGACCTTAGGACGCAACAGCCAATCAAGTCCAGCCGAGACGATAGTTGCCCCGCCCCCGTCCCTGTGCCCCTGCCGTCCTGTTAACTCCACACATCCCGCAAAGCATGCTGCCTTGTGTTGCTGTATAGACAACACCACTGTACTGACTGTCTGTCCCAAAACACAAGGAGTGTGATACGCCCTCAAAAATAATAAAAAAAACATTTATCAACACTGAATAAAAGTACTAAATAAAATGTGCAAAATTATTATTATAAGTCTGATTTAAGACAATCCATTCCCTATCAAAGCTTAAATATCCTCATGAATAATGCAACACTTTAGTTTTTATTCATGGGAAATGGAGAGGATTTTTCTTCTATGGTTATTCTGGGTGCTCAGGCATAGCAACTGGCCACCACATAGCAACACTTGTGTGTTGCTACAAAAGGCAACACACAAGCCAAGCGAAAGAGTAGAAAGACACATCCCGAATTTCTGTCGAAAATAACCCAGCCACTTTTTTTTCTCTTAGATTTTCCAAGATCTCAGTCTCTGGAAATTCATCTCTGGAATGTTAAGCTGCAGAAGAGAAGAAACCTGCAGCCATGTTCTGCCAAACGGCCAAAAGATAAAAAAGAATATACCACGCTATTCTGCCAGCAAAGCTATTTTTAACTTAAACGTAAATTGCTTTGGAAATTTGATGTGAAAGTGAAGACCTGAAGAGCCAGACGTGTAAATGAGGTAAACCTGCCTTTCATTACAGTCGTGTCTGCAATCTAAGATAAAAGGGGAATTTGTAACAGATTACATCTGAGTGTTTCACTCAGGTCAACTTGGTTACGTTTGTTCCATATGTGGGTCTACCAAGTCTGGTCTACCAACTTTCTCTCGGGACCGTGGAAGACTGAAGACAGACATCTACTGGTAGAACCTGGTACTGATCTCTCTGGAACAAAGGAGGTGCCAACTCTCACTGCCACATCATGACACTGCACCAAGAGCGAGCCTGTTTGCGGTAGATCCTAGTGCAGATCACTGGATCAGTCAGAATATGTGATGAGAGTTAAATGATGCAGGTTCATGTTGCAGCAAACACACTAATATCTCCACCCTTGTCCCAGTAGACCCAAGATGAAAACAGTATTCACAAGCAAACACCAACACCGCTAAATAAATGAACAGGAGTTTACTGTGCAACTAGTGGTGACTTCACATCTGTCTGTCTTGTGTCATCCATGAGAAAACACTGCCCCCCCCGACCCGGCTGGCATGGCCAGAATTAAACCGCATGAAAGATGGGGTTGGAATGGTGCTGGAGAAAACAGGGGTTCAACAGCACTGGCACTGAAGGGGCTCAGAGAGGTGGAGAGGTTCAAGCTTTTTTGTTGGAGGGGTGCACTTGTGAGAGAACTCTCAAGAAGCTCAGGCACCAATGAAATGTCTGGCCTTTTCAGCTACAGTAGATTAAAAAAGAAGACATTGGGGTTTTTCTTTACAAGCTTTATCGCTCCTTTTATTAACTGTGTGGGAAGTTTACTCCCATAGCTTTTACACTAAAGGTGGGAGAAAGAGCTGAGAGCAGTCTTTGGCACGAATGCTTCAACAAGTAGCATCCAGCTGGGTGGACGGATTCTGCTGTGTATTCAGTGCCGTCCAAATCTCATAATCACAATTTCAATCCAGTCTGGCTCAAATATTTCTTTCCTGGTTTGATTTAGCTGCAGGTGTAACCGTTGGAGTCAGGTGATCTCTCGTTGTGATTTGTTTGCTGGAAACCATGAATGTCTTTGGAGGAGATATCTGATTATTCTGAAGAAACAAACGCTCCACTCAGTTTGTACATATGTGGAGCCCCCACACAAATGAAACATCTGAAGTTGGTTACCGTATGATACAATAACCTTCAACTAACAAGCGATCTTCAAAACACAATGACAGAAAAGCAAACGTACGAAAAACCTGACTGACCAAAATGTCACATATACACCCCCCATGGAGCGCAACAATAGAAAGGGCTCAAGCTGCGTCCCGATTGAAGGGCGCTGCATCCTTCAGAGGACGCATGGTCTACTCTGCCCATGACGTCTGCCTCCTTTGTAGACCGCAAAGGTTGAACCCGAAATGAGACCCACTGGTCTAGAGAGTCTTTCCGTGAGCAGCTTTACCAGATTGTCCCATCCTTATTCCTGTTACCTAGCAACAGAGCTCAAGTTGGACATGACAAGAAAGTTTCAATGCTCCTCTTGTCTATCAACATGTGGACCATTAGCTGTTTGATCAAGTTGAAGTGTGATACTCAAGCATCGGAGGTCTTGTCACTTGGCGGCACCATTTCCTTTCTAAAAAACATTAACATTTAATTGAGAGCTATGAATCCTGAAATAGCCTCTGTCTCTCTTGGTGGAGTGACGCATTTACTGGCATTTTTGATAAATACCCTTATTATTTAGGTATTTATCAAAATGCACAACGGGTTCTGTAACATTCTGCTGTAAAGTCGGCATTGTAACACAGGTAAGAACACATTTCATAATATGTAGAAGATTTTTCCTCAGATGCAAAAATCTTCATCTCATTTTTCATCACACATTCGGTAAAGGATTCATTTTGCAATCAATAATCCATGTGACCTGTTCTAACACAACAACTGCTGGGGACACTCTACTTGTTTACATTATGTTGCAAGTGAATGTGGCCTCACACGGATTGATTTCAAATGGCATCATGAGTTTATATTCGATATGAAGCAATGGATATCTAGTATCGGTTTTATGGCCGTGGAGCATTTTGGAATGAAACTCTTCCCCCCTGTCATCTCATCCTCTCCTGCCCGCTGACCCTGTTCTCACCCCGCGGCTCACCCGAACCTCCAGCAGGCCCACACACACCCCCTGCCCCTACACTGTACTGGAACTGTTCTAAAGCTGTAAAAACAGCCAGCTTCTCACACTCCCCACGTCCACAGAGAGTACACCACACACACACGAACACACACACACACACACACACACACACACACACACACACACAGACACACACACACCTACACACACACACACACACACACACACACACACACACACACACACACACACACACACACCTACACACACACACACACACACAGACACACACACACAGACACACACACACACACACACACGCACAGTCTACATACAACCCTGCAAGCTCACAGAAGTAGGTCAGAGCTGCAGTGGGTCTTCCAAATAGTCCTGCAGCACCATGGAACTGATAACAGTATCAGAGATTAAATTCTACCTTCAGACCTGACACACACACAACCAGCATTATATATCGCACATATATATATATATATATATGTAGATGTAACATAAGAGATCTTTAGCCTGTTTGTTTGTCAGGATGACTTTGACACACGTCTTAGTTTTCCAGGGTGGCAAGAAGAAGACGACACTACTGACAGGAATTTCAGTTTGTTTGACTCAGAGCAAAATTTAGAGGTCAAAGGTCAATACTGAGAATGAAGGGTTGAGTGATATGAGCTCGGTGGAAACTGACATTCCTAAACTGACCTGTTGCATTAAAAATATGAAAATCAAACAATTGCACATCTATTGAATAGATTTGAAAATAAATATTCATTCCCTCCCCCCTCTCTTTTTCTCTTTCACACTTTTTGACATGGACAAGTGACAGAGAGCCGTTGCCAGAACTGGCACCCTGGCATGAAACAGTATGTGTTTTGTAACAGCGGACCTGTTTGGCACCGGGTGACGGGCATGTCAGCCGAGTGTGAGTTTACGTGAAAAACATTCAACACCAGATAAGGCCTGGGAGAAAGTAGAGCGACTGAATCCAGCAGGAGGAGACACTGACGATGTTGTTTACTCATGGCAGAACTGTCTTATCTACAGTCAGTCAAAACTCTGTGCGTGTGACCAGCTTTTATTGCCTCATTATATCCTAATGAAGACATATCAGTCCATTGCTCAAAACAGAAAAAGAAAAATACTATAATGTTGTAGTGTAGTACTCAGAAGGGGTTTAATGTAACATTTCTGAAATGCTTTTGTGTTTTGGAGATCTTATGGTTTATATTCCTTGAAATATTGACTCTGTTTTGAAAACTTTTTTACGTCAAAACTTATATTCTACAGTTTCAAAAATAAACATTTCATTTTTATACGCTGCACAGGCTACTCACATTCACATTTATGGACAATTTAGAGTCTCCAATTAACTTAGCTCCCACCTGCAAGGCTTTAGTCTGTTGGAGGAAGCTGGAGCACCTGGAGAAATCCCACAATGTCATGGATGGAGCTTGCGAGCCCCCCACAGAAAGACCCCACCTGAACCAGGAACCTTCTCTCTGAGAGAGCTAACCACATTGCTCAGCTACTTTTTAATTTAATAATTCAAATATTTTATACCTCTATTTAGCAAATGTCAAATTCCTGTTACCCCAATCAAATCTGTTCCATTAGGTCTAATTGAGTCAAATATGCATATTATTGTATCTGTCATGATTCTTCATATATATGTAATTTATGGTATAATCTTAAAACATCAGTCGTCTCATACATGATCCTATTCCTAAACAGCCGTCACAGAATCTGTGAAAACTGAATCAGATATTGAAATGAATGAGCTAATAAACGTTGTCTGGTGTCTGCTGACATACCTGTCAGTAGCTGTTACTCCCTCATTGCCACAGGATGACATGAGATTGTAATTCGGACTCCCCTTCTGTAGATAAGTGTTCACTGACTATAATACAGATGTCTGATCAGGTCAAGTCTGTGCTGCTTGGGTGATGACAGACCATGATGTTGGAATATGTTGGGAATGTAAAGTGGCTCGAGGCCCCGGAGCTAAAGGCTGGATTTAGGTGGAAATAGCTAAACAACAGGGAAGGATGGAGGGAAGGAAGAGGGGAAGGGGAGGGTATGTGGTTACCTCCCTGTTTTCTCCCTGAGAATTAACAGACCTTGGATTATGGATATTAATGCCAACTTAAATGTTCAACACTGAGGTGCCTGGCTTTTGCAAAGCGACAGCCTGGTAAGAACAAAAAAACGCTGCAGCATCTTCTTCACTGTCACTATAGCATCAGCTCATCTGTTGGGATAGTACCTCACATGGATCTTGTGCATGTAGATTAACCATTTCAAAGTGCAAAGTAGGTCAAACCTGACGTGAGAAATTCCAGTTATTCGATGTGCAGTCTGTTTGTCAAATTGTTTTTTTGTTTTGCTCGAATCCTTGCCTGTAAATTTAAACCACTTTCACAAAACCCAGACAGGTAAGTGCCTGGGGCTAGAAAAGGTTGAAGTGATGATTGAGTGGATGTTCAAAATTCCTGCGGGGCAGATGGCCTCTGTGATAAAGACAAACTGTGTATAGCAGAGGCAATCTGGCACCCTGGAAGTTATATGTGCATTCTGACTTGAGGGGATTGAGGTTGCACAGGCATATCTCGCTCTGCCAATGTTCCTGTACAGACACATGGAGACATACATGAACTCAATCTTAAAATCACACACACATGCATACGACCAAACACATCCCTACACTCTGCTGGGTAGGTCAGCAGAGGGGCCTCTTAAGCTGCGGCTGTCAAGTGCCAGGGCTAATCTTATTAAGGCTCTCTTCAGCCGCTGCTAAAATCTGTGATGCGAACTCTGGACCTGATGCCTGATGTCTTGGACTTTTGCAAAGGTGAAATATTTTTAAGATCTGAAGAGAAACAAGAGTCTAAAATCTCTGATGCTTAGGACCTAGACTTTGTTCTTTCTTAGTCCGTGAAGGATTTAGGTTTAGCAAAGGAAGCCACCTCAGCAGGTCTTGGCCTCAAAGGACACTGACTGCAGGAGCAGTAAAGACAAGAACCACAGCAAATAAACACAAACTCAAAGACCTTGATGTTAGTCTTATGGGTGTCCTTAAATCCACCCAATTATCATCTACACCACTTATCCTTTTAAAGGTCGTAGGGAGAGCTAGAGCCAATTCCATCAAATCACACTAGGTGAGAGGTGGGTATACCTGGGGTTGCCAGCTGCTGCATGGTGAACATACAGAGACAAACAACCATTCAAGCTCAGATTCAGAACAGCCAATTAACCCATCCCAAACCTGCATCTGACTTTGCACCATGGATGGAAGCTGGAAGAGCCTTGATCAGTGTTCATGTTGTTGCCTATGGTGAACATCTAAATGCAAAATTTCATAGTTGAAAAATTCAATACATTTGTTTACATTTTCCATAAAGATGCTGCAAGACATACAAACTGGCTGAGAGACAAAAAATACACTGTAAAATGCCACTAAAGCTGAGGCTAAAAAATACACTGAAGAAAACAGAGAATATAACAACGATCTGTACATGACGGTGCGATTCTTATTGACCGATGTCAGACATTTCTGCTGTATCATGCTTTGAGAAATCTATCCAGTGTAATCCATTGAGCCTTTTCACTGTGCCACCTCGGAATGGATTAAAAAGAATACTTATCGTCCAATGGGTTCTCTGTCAGTGATTTAATGCTCCAGTAAGAAGAAGAAGAAGAAGAAGAAAAGAAGACGAAGAAGAAGAAGAAAAAAGAACAAGAACAAGAACAAGATCAAGAACAAGAACAAGAACAAGAACAAGAACAAGAACAAGAACAAGAACAAGAACAAGTTCACTATAGCTGTGATAACAGCCACACAAAGTCATTTATGCCACATGTTTGAATAAATAAGATAATTTACCAAACATCCCAAAAACACAACTAGTTATAAACTGTTTACCTTGATACCATCTAATACTCTGAACTTGTGTTCAGGAGGAATATTTTCTCTCTTTCATTCACAACAGACCCAGCAGAAAGCTGATTCTGTTCCAGAGCAAATGGTTTATTATTATGTCTAAATGCTGTGCAGCACTATACTATAAGGTACAC
Source organism: Platichthys flesus (assembly GCF_949316205.1). Lineage (NCBI taxonomy): Eukaryota > Metazoa > Chordata > Actinopteri > Pleuronectiformes > Pleuronectidae > Platichthys > Platichthys flesus. The sequence continues at coordinate 15,177,203 of NC_084947.1, forward strand.
CACTAAGGAGTATTATTGACAGGGCCATCGATGGCAGATCACTGACATGTTAGCAACAAAGAACTGTAATTTATAGCCGGCCTGAAGGTTTTTTCAATAATCTGTGCCATCCATCACTGCACACTGACATGTTTTGCTGCTACCTGTGGTGATGTCAAGAATGTCGACGACCTCTGTGAACCGGGCGCAGGTCCGCAGCCACTCTCACAGTCTGGTGAGGATGTTTCAGAGTAAACTTTGGACTGGGGTTGAGATCCGACAACAAACAAGGAAAAGGTGAGTGAGGGCAAATGGAGTCCTCATTCTTCCTTAGTGGTCCATGTAGGGAAATGTTAAATGTATTGTCTCATACATACAGGAAAGGGACATTGTTTAGGAATTAGAAAAATGCATATTAAGCGGAGGAAATTCAATTCTTGTGTTTGTGAGGGAAAGAGCTGAAGCCGAGAGGAGAAAGATGCTCTCGGTCTCACAGGTCGGTCAGTATTCCAGGAACAGCCTGATCAAACAGAGAGTCAGGCCAAGCTAAACACTTCTGGACTTCAGTCTGGCACAGAGAAGCATAGCTGAGATCACACTGCCCACAGTCAGTACATCAACCCACCGCTCTATGTAAAGTGCAGAGCAGCGGTTCCCAGCCTTTATGCTTATCTACCTGGGACCAGATTGATCGATTTACATGGTTTGATCTGGAGGCTTGATGGGAAAACAGTTTCCAGTGAGCCATAACAAATATAGACAGCGACAATTCCGTTTCGCAAAAATATAATTTGCCTGTTTAGTTTGCTTTGAATTCTACAGCCTCATGTTGGTATTTCTCTATATGTTTCCAGATATAGAAATGAAACTGTGGTATGTAAATATCATATTAAATACTGATTATTTCATTATAAAATACCTTCCCTCAATCTCCTTGATCCTTGACAAATGTGTATGTGTATTGATTAAAAACTCGAAATTAAGATATATTGTTTTCAACTTCACTTTCAGTCCAAAATATCTATATTTGTGTCAGACTAATCCTGTATCCATCTGCCCCTTTTTAAATCATGCTGTTGCTCACAGGAACAGAAATAGCGAGGAGCAAACAGAAGGGAGGAAATCGCGGGAGTGGGAAAAAACAATATCACAGACAAACAAATAAACAACATTACAGAAACCGGAGGCATAACAGGAAGGTCTTTTTGTTGTGCTGACTTCAAATAGTCTGCATGTTGTTTATCCTCTTGTGCGGCTCTGTTAGCATAGAGTTCCTCATATTGTTTTGCACTTAGACAAACAAAAACAAACTTGTATGAAGCCATACAAGTTCGCACAGACAGAGTGAAGACCAAAGACCACGATGGGCCGACCTGACAAACACCACATGCAGAAAAAAAATGTCCACCTGACAGCAGTGGAATCCTGTTCCCTGTATATGGCATAAATCTGTCAGGATGGGGGTTGAACATGTATCTCCAATTGTGGGGATGTCGCTAAACAAGACACCACATGCCAGCAGACACGCACACACACACACACACACACACACACATACACACGAACACTCTCTCACATAGATGATACACTACAGTAGGCCTCCGCAAATAGTGTGATGGAAAAATCTATACTGGTGTCCGGTTCTTTCCGCGCTGCTTAGCGGTGGTCTGGTGATACAACCGAGGTGCAATAGTCACTGCACACTGTGACCACATGTCATTCAGCCAAAGCCAAGCTGCAGCACAGCCACACCGGCTGTAATCATTTGAATCAGGGCGAGGGGTGAGGGCGAGAGGAGTGGCCGCTCCTTGGGTAGGTGAAGTCCGGATAATTCCAGCTGATCCTATGACCTCTTGTGAACATTCAAACCAGAGTACTATGATGACAACACATTGAGATACTCCAGCCATTTGTATCTCGAATCGCCCTCTGCAATCCGATACAACTTCTGAGAGTTTAGTTTAGATTTACAGTGCGGCACCGCTGTGTTACCGATCAGTGTGTCGAAGGGGAAGATAAGGCAATTTAACAGAAAACCCTAACAGCTGTAATGGACTCAGGAATCAATATTTCTGCGTGGCACGACCTCTGTTTAGAAATGCATCAGGACAAGGTGGCACGTGATATTAAATGGGAATGATACTGATAATATTGATTGAATACTTATGTTGAAATTGGACTGATGTAGCCTATTCTGGGCAGAGAGGGAGGAGAGAGAAGCAATTTCATTGGCAGACTGTATAACATTTAAACATCTTTCCACCTTTTAAATGACCAAATTGGGTTTAATAAGTGATGAATTATCCTAATCTTTATCTAGATCAAATCTATTTACTCATCATTTTTTATGCTGTTGATTTGGCAGAGGTGCAAAGAAAGTGGAGAACCAACCTGACTTTTAGTGTGCCGAGACTAAAAATAGATCTGAGCTGAAAATGGGCAACCATACCACATAACATGTGGTGAGTTCATTTCAGATTTCCATATGGGGGCAAACCACAGACACTGGAGTCAGGCAAACACTGACTGGGATGATCACAGAGTTCTCATTTGCAACTCGCAACCCTCAGTAATCGTTTCTGATTCATCCAGTCTGGTGTGAGCATGTGCATCCCAGTGTGCTCTGTTTGTGTTTTTGTGTGTGTGTGTGTGTGTGTGTGAGAATGAGAGCGAGAGAGAGAGAGAGAGAGAGAGAGAGAGAGAGAGAGAGAGAGAAAGAGAGAGAGTTGCATCAGCTTCCTGAATCTGCAAAAATGATGCAGCTCTCAATCAGATGGTATCTGGGCGTTTGAAATACACACACACACACACACACAAACACACACACACAACAATGTGTACGTATGAAAAATAAATGTGAGACACAGTTTGACCTCTGGACACGTGCAACTCAATGAGCGCAAACCAAAATCACAGATTAAAATCCTGTGGTTTCATGAGTGGCTGGGGCAACACTGAAACTGGTCTGACCCTGATTAGCAAGAATGGCACCCTTGGGCGTTTCTCTCGTTACAGATTAGTTAAAAGCCTCCAACTGTTATTAGAAGAGACACACACACACACACACACATACATACACACTCACAGAAACACACAGACAGGCAGGGAGTGTATGCATCTGTCAATGAGTTTGTCTATAGAAAGCAAAACATAGGTCTCTGTGAGTCATCGCTCCTGAATGTGTGTGTGTGTCTGCTAATGACTTTTGGAAGATTTTCTCTTGAATGTGATGCAGTCTAGGTGTGAGGAAGAGGAGCAGCGTTAGAGGGAGGCCATGGGGGCATTCGGGGACGTTTGACGCTTTCAACGAAAGGTCACAAATCAACCAGCGTCTCATTAACACCAGCAATCAACTACTGGCTGTGCTAAAATCATGAGGTTAAATGTCTGGGACAGGAAACAAACAGTGAATCCTCCCAGATATTTTTTTTCTTTTGCTATAAATGCTAATTGGAGTTTCTTATTTCTCAATAAATGAAAGCCAAAGCCAGTGAGTTGTAGCGGATGTGTGTGTGTGTGTGTGTGTGTTTGTGTGTGTTGGGATGTGAGTTATTGCTATTACAGGAAGCCAGGTGGAAAGACAGGCTGGCAGGCAAGATGTGAGAACAAACAGGAAGATGGAGAGACAGACGGCCGAGGCTCGCAGGCACAATGAGAGACGCTGAAGATTATAAATGCATGTGAACAGCACACAAGCCAGACATATGGAGCTGCTTGGACCCATACAGACATGGGAAGTGCTTGGCTGCTGTGTAGGTCGGCCTCCTGACTCCTGTAGGGGATGCAAGGGGACAACCACACCCGTCCAACCATGTTGGTACCCCAGAATACACACCGAGATACCAGTAACTTCCACTGTAAAACCCCTCCATGACCCCCTATGGCGTGAAATGCAATCTGTGATTGCGGCGCGTTCACTTGAACGTTGCCATTTCCTCAGTCATATGACTTTGGAGCCATTTCACCCGTAGGAGATCGGCTTTCTGACACAAACGAGAGGAGCAGATGCTAAAGAAAGAGACACCCTGGGATCAAATTGCAGGCACAAATACAAAAATGCATAAACATGCAGATCCACAGATACAGATATATCTGTTGCAGTATAGATATATAAGAGATATATAACAGAAATACAAACTGACACAAACAATACCATAAATAGAGAAGGGCTACAACCAAGCAGCCCATCTGTGCGAGGGGAGAAATAACATTCAAGGCAAAATACAAACAGCACATTCTCAACATTTCCAATCAACTTTTTTGGAAGCAACTGTGATTTCGTTGAATAACTCTAATCCAAAAAGCAAAACGATTCTTGCTGCGTACAACCTTTGACCGAGAACTCTGTCCCTTTATTCCATCTGGCATTGTGTTTGTGTAACACACCACCCTATCAGGAACCTGGAACTCTGGACACCACCATCGTGTGTGACTCCTGAACCCGGAGCCATCTGAGCGGCCGCAGGTCGACGAGGAACCCCTTCCTCCTTTATCTCCTCTCACCCTCTTGGTCCGACCCTGACATGTCCTGTCCTCACGGGCAACACATCACCTTCCTATCAAAGCCTCGCCCACCACGAGCACAAACACAATCACACATTCTTGTACTTCTATCTTAGTGAGGACACTCGTTGGCATAATGCATTCCCTAGCCCCTTACCCTAACCTAATTCTATCCCTAAAACCAAGTCATAACCCCTTAAAGGTCCATTCAAAAAGTGAGGACCGGTCAAAATGTCCTCATTCTCTAGGGGCTGTGATTAAAATAATCATCACAAAGGTATAGATATGGTACAAGTTCACACAGAAACACATGTGTACACACGCTGACACACATACCGTCTCATTTACTTGTTCTATCTCCTTGAGCACACAAACACACACAAACAACTCATGTCATCCTATCTGGTGGTCTAGATAAGGGGTGTTGTACTTCCTGCACTCATTAACAAGTGCCACAGACATGCCGGATTGTATGAGCGTTTGATTTTACATTAATATTATTACGGTATTCGCGTGTTTTGGTTTACAACACATTGACACTGTCGTTGGCTATTATTGGCCATAGCAATCGTTTGTCATTGTTGTTTTAAGTTGTCTTTTTCATCCTGAGATATTTGTTTTCTTTTAGGGTTTTTTCATTTTTGCATCTATTGCATGTTAGACATTTCCTGAAGGCCTTTTTTACTTGCGTCCTTTCTTTACCATTGGTTCAGCTCAAACTAAAAAGAGAAACTAGACAAAGATTCGAGCTGAAACAGGATTTAAAAAACTTGTATCTGATTTGTCATGTTTACAGTCATATGCATCCAGTGACTGACCCCCTTGCTCTCTTTTTCAATATCTCCTTCTCTCTCTCTCTCTCTCTCTCTCTCTCTCTCTCTCTCTCTCTCTCTCTCTCTCTCTCTCTCTCTCTCTATCAATTTCTCTCTCACTCCCTTGGCCTGCTCTGCTCTAATTTCCCTTTTAGCCAAAAATCCCCTTTGTTCTTCAGGATCTGCGCCCCTTTTCCCTCCCTCCTTTCTGCTCTCCACTGAGTTTCTGTCTTGTTCACTTTCAAACTTCTCTCCTCTCCTTTCCTCTCCTCCTCTTCTCTTCACACGAGGCCGATCTTCCTTAACTCTCCCCCTCGCCGATGCCTCGCTCTGCGTTCTGCTCTTGAATACACATTCTTTGCTTCTGACGGGCTGTGTTAAAAAACAACCAAAGAGGCAGCCAGCAAGAGGGAAGCAATCTGTCTGCTTGCCATCCCCAGCATAGTCACTTGCTTCTCTCCTTCTCTCTCTCTCTTTCTCTCTGTCTCACGCTCTCCCCTTTTCCCTCTCTCCAATACTTACTTAAGAGGACAAACATCATGTGGTGCTGGTAATAGAAGAAGACACTGTTGTACATGACTGTGATTCTCTGTTGGTTTTCTTTTTTCCTCTTTTTGTGCATGAATGCCTGTGTTGGCGTCCAAGGATGTGTGTATTTGAGTGTTCCTTGAAAGGATCGCTTTGATAATTACAACTCTCTATCCTTGAATATATTCATATACTGTGTGTGCATTTGTACAAAAACAAACAATACAGTCGCACAGCCCCTGGTCAGTCTGGATCCAGTTTGATGGGAGGTGTGGCCTGGGAGCAGACTGTTATGTGTGTGTTTCTGTTTGTCAGCATGTGTGTGTGTCTTTTTGTGTTTCTTTGTGTGTGATATTGCTCAACTCACACAAAGACACAGCTTCTTATATGACTCCCAGCTGTGTGGACTTGGCCCAGTAGTCAACCATCCAGCAGCCAGGAATGTTTTGTGTGCAACAGTACTGGAAAGCCCCAGTTACCCACACACACACGCACACACACACGCACACACACACACACACTCTCAGCTATGTACCCCTGGAGACAACCCACTCTTCCGAGCAGGGGCAGAAAGAGAGATAGGGCCTTAACCTAAAAAGCAAGAACGGTTCAAATTCCACAGCTGATGGAAAATCATAGAGGAATGGGAACGAGCGGAGAAACTGATGTCAACTGTCCAAACCACTACCCCCTTCACACACAGACACACAGACACACATACACACTCACAATGTTGGAAAAATAAAGGAAAGGGAACAAAGAAGTCTGGAAATTGAGGGCGTTGCTGATGTGGCTGATAACCATGGTGTTTTGACTGTAGTCACAGACACCAACTTTCTGTCCAGGCTTTGGGGGCTCAAGCTCAAATACAGTAACTGCAGCAGCGGCCACACTGTTTGGCTGCGTCGACACTATGTGACTCCACTCTCTCTCCGAGCAGGACTCATCTACGCAGCAGGTGGTGGAGCTACCTGCTTCTGCAAGGGAAACTTTTTTGCAAAGTTCAAGACTGAAGTTTTTAGATCAATGCGACACCAAAGACAACCCGACTGAAGTGGTGTAGTGCAGACAAAAGAGAAGAAAGTAATCTGAAGTAGCATCTTTTGAATTATTTCCACACAGAAATACACTCAGGTAGGTGAGATGATATTGACATTGTCAAAATTTTAATATTTTGCTATTGCTTTTCTGCAAAAAGCTGAATTATTCACTGCAACTGTACAGAATATTGATTGATTTTGTCTGTTGCCATTTTTCTAACATTGTGCTATTATAATTCCTTATTTAGCATTTTGTGTGTTTTTTTTTTTTTTTTATGTCTTTAGCCTATGTGTGTAAACACGTTTTTAACTCTTATGTCTCAATATGTCTTTGTTTTTGTGCTTGTTTTTATTTTATCTCCTTTTTTCTTATGTTATCTTGAAGGTGCATTCATTTTCTCAGTAATAGCTGTACTGATAACTCAATGGAAACGAAAAAGGAAGCCAAGACAAGCAGGCACATAAAAGGTGATTTGCTAAAAATGTAACTGCTCCTCTGGGGGGGTAGCCACATGACTTTAGTCAAAGTGCTGCAGATTTGGTTGGTTTGAGTTAAAGTGACACACCCGCATTAAATTTATATTTTTCACGCTTCATGCAAACTTTTGCAAATACAATCTCCCGGCAAAAGACCGTGCAATGTGATGTCCGGGTTGATATTTATTCCCAGAGAGCTGAACAAATCTGTCCGGAGCAGAAGTTACAAAACTGTTCAAGTTCAGCCTCAACATTGTCGAGAACTCCCCAACTGAACCAGCCAAAGTTACTGAACCGTTATGCAGCCCCACACTCTCCGGTTTATCCACATCATCACAAGTTAACAGTGTGCGTAATGACCGCGGCTCCTACCTTTCACCAGACGTGCACCTCAGGAATCAGTCCGACTCTCTTTCCACCTCGACGTCCACTTTTTCCCAGCTCACACCTCTCCACCACCGCTCCTCTGTCTCTCTCTCTCTTTCTCTCTCCCACTTCAGTTTATTCTGGGCTGCGCTCGTCTCTCACTTCTCCCCGTGCAACTGCAACAAGGCACAAACACATGCGATCACTCCAGAGCAGCTATCCCCTCTGGACGACAACACACTCACGATGCCCCGACACGTTCAGCCCCTGGACCCGAGCGTCCTTAAAAAAAAGATCGAAATGCGCGTGATTGGGGAGGATCTGTCCAGAAGTGACAGAGGAGTGAGAGAGGAGGAGAGACGCTCTCCCGACTGACTACTGGAGCCCGGAGACGCCAGCAGGAATGTAATTACATGAAGACTGCTGCATGTTGCAAGACCTGCAGACATGCTCTTGTTTACAGACGCCCACTGTCGCTATTATGTGCCGGGATGCGGTCTGCATGCGCGGGGCTGGTGTCTGGGACTGATGTGGTCCTGATGCGAGTTTTTTTTTTTTCTCCATGCACGTTCCTTTGTTGTTTCCGTCGCACCTACAGCAGAGGAAGGAGAGAAGGAGGGAGCGGGAACCTTGCCTTGGCTTTCTTTTATCTTGTCTGTTGTTGTTGTTTTAACACAGCACCTCTGGATGAGGCGTTTTTATTCCGGCAATTTGGATCAACTCGCGTGCGTAATGTCATCTCTCATCTTGTCTGTTTTATTTGTTTTCTCTACTCCCCATGATAACAACAACCATGATGAGGATGAGGACACATGATTTAATATAAGTCTGGTTGCCTTTTGTTCTACCGCACCCGCTCTTCCATCCATCTCACCTAATTCTGTCTCCTGAAGTTTAGTCCTCGCTGGGGAGTGTGCCGTCTCTCTCTCTCCTCCCTTTCTCTCTCTCTATGTCTCTCTCCCACTGTCTCTGTCTGTCTCTTTCACCTCACCTCTCCCTCCCTGCGGTTGTCTCCTCTCCCAGGCGCTGGCAGAAGAGTTATGTCTCGCTCCAGACAGACCCAGCCTTCAGCCGCCACGGCACGCACGCACAGCCGCCTATCAACGAGCGCGGTGACGACAGCCTCACTGCGAGTCACCAGGGCCACACCCATCCATTCATAAAGTGGACAGAGAGAGAGAGAGGGGGGGGGGGGGGAGACCAGTGTCCAGAACGGCCAGTGCGCAAGGAGCATCCATCATATAGGCACATAGGAAATGTCTATGGATCCTTTTAGTGTCTCATATTTCCATGTGTGTTCCAAATTGGGACTTGATAATAGCCTCTAGATTTTAATACAGACTTCTCTATGACATGTTTACTGTAGTTTAATGTGGACATGATGGAAACCTATTCGCTTTATGGTCAGATACTTGCAAACATGTGTTATAAGTAGGAAAATATGGCCATGATCCTCCATCATACACCCATCCATCCATACAACCTATCCTTAGAGGGTTGAGTGGGGAGCTGGATGTGAGATTAATCATTGGGCCTATATAAAATAATAGTTTTGAACTTTCTCTGCAATGCAAATACTGTAATAACAATATTGTATATAGTCGAGTATGTTGTGAACATTTGCCAGAGGATGTTCAGTCTTGGTGAACAGCTCAGCTGGTGTTTACTGCCTCTATCGCTTGGATACCGGTCTTCCTTGCTCAGTCGGTCTCACTGCTGACTCCATCGTCCACCTGCGTGACCTGCTGATCCTGCCTGTGTGTGCATGGTTGTGTAACATTGCACAATTGACAGTGTTTAATTAGTCAAAGGCATTTGGCACCTTTGTTTTGATCCTGAGAACACCCAGTTTCGTTTGAAATTTGGGTGGATGCTCAAGTCGCCCAAAGGACGGATGCTGCACAGCCATAGTTCAGTCCAGATGCACTGTAGAGTGCAGTACCTCTAATAATAAACTATGAATTAATCATCTGGTATTTGTGTGTCCTCTCTGTGTTATTCAGAGAAAAAGACACAGCATCTCGTCAGGAATAATTGACTCTTGGGTGTCATGTCCATGGTAATGGGACCTGAGGTTTTGCTGTCACTCCTCTCTGCATCAGTCCACATCTCTGAACCCACAGTGTTTCGGTCCCAGTCCTGATCTTAACAGGCTTGGATCATCTCCACCAAGATGCTAACGTGCCGACATGACGTGTGATAAAGATTAGGAGTGTTTTATATCCTCTGGATTTTGGAGTTAAAATGGAAAATCCACTTGGAAAGAGGCAGGGACAAAGACATGAAAAAGTCTTATTCAGTGTCGACTTGTTTATTTGAGCTGTGGGCATTTCAGTATTTCAGCATAAGCCTTCTTCAGCATTTCTTTAAAAAAACTCCATTGTCTATATTCCAAACTTGGCAAAAGCATAAATGTCAGGACGCTGAGAGGCCGTGAGAGGCCCCCTGTCTCTCACAGATTCTCTAAGACCCCTGCTCAGCCAAGCATCTGAAACAGCCATTGTCCTGTGAAGGGAACTGAGCAACCTGCCCAGGCTTGCTCCTGTCTCAGCATGCATGCAAGTCCTAGGCAACCATCCTCAGTCTGTGGCCAGCAGCTAGCATGACACACACACACACACACACACACACACACACACACAAACACACACACACAAACAAACACACACCAGCACAGAAGAGTGATGGAACATCGTACTGCAGACATGACATGGATAGCATTGAGATGAACTTACTGCTCTGAAAGCAAAAGCAGGTGCCACCTTTCTATTCTACATCAAGTGTTTCTGCTGACATACAGTATGATACAATGACAGTCATATGATTGTGTGTGTGTGTGTGTGTGTGTGTGGTCCTTTCACCTCTCTGCTTTTGTTAGCCTTGTTGTCATCACTCTTCTTCATGACTGATGTGCTGAACCTTTATCTCAAAGTGTCTTGTGCAGCACTTTTCCATTACCATCGGCCTCTGCTATAGCACCATTGATGCAGCCATATGGGCACAATAGGGGCACAACAGGGGCGTCTGCATGGTTTGACCCCCCGTCTCTCTGTCAGTCTTTCTCCTGAGGGGGCAAACTGCTGATCCCAGGGCTGTGAAAGGCCCACATCAGCTACATTTCAACAAACAAACACAGTTTGGCCGGCGTATTGCACCCACGACACAGACTGACCCACAAATACACAATCGCACACAGAAACAAACAATACACAACTGGGCTCACAAACAAAGAAAAAGATGATCTTTGTTCCTCTCAGATCGATTTCACTCAGCAGCTCTGTATCTCCGATGTGGCATTTCAGAAGCCACAATGGCCTGTGACACCAGCCATCGCATGACCACAATGAAATCCAACTTTGGACACTGAGCAGCCACAATGGGCCTCTCTTTGCCGCAGAGCCTCTGCCATTCTTCTGCCTGATCTCTTGGACAAAGCGGCGTTACAGAAGTACCAATTGAGCTTGAACAATCGCTTACAAAGGAGTCACTGACTTGATGTTTCCAGCCCTCTTGCCAACTGTACCACATTCTGTGCAGCGCAGTGTGAACAATAACTGGCAATCTGTGCACTGAAAGATTATCACAACTTGACTCCGTGGCACAGCTATTGACTTGTAAACAACTGTTTCGTGAATTTCCCAACTGATTCGAGATCAGACTCAGGATGCAGCAGATAGAATATATTATTTATCATAACAAATACAGCAGAGAGGTTTTAAAGTGACTGACTATATCATGCATGCTTTTTTGCCATCTTGTCAGTAGTTTTAATGTATTTGCACAGAGAGGATCTGCTTAGAAATGAGGAGGCACATTAAATGTAAAATGCATTGCAAATTTTTAATACTTTTTTATCAGGTGAATGAAACAGAACAAATAGAAATTAGATTTCTGTCAACAAAAGACAATAAGACTGGGTCTGTGTATGAATTCAGGGGCTGCATCCTTCTGAGGTTGCTTTTGAGGACAGATTGCTAACCAGTGGTTTTGACTGGGATGTCCCCATCGAAGGATCCTTCAAAAGCGGCCAACAAATGTCCATCCCCAGGGAATGAAGGCTCCAACATATCAAAAGACTCTTGCGCTGCAGTAATAAACCGTTATGCTAACGACAAGACATCCAATGCCTGAGTATCACATTTTAATTCAATCAAACAGCTAATGGTACACAAAAGTTCCATTTCTTTTTTTGTTGATTTTTCAAACTTTAGTTCTGTTGCCAGGCGACAGCAAAAAAAAACAAAATTGGACAAGCTGTTGACGCCAATCACAAAAATCCTCCGTGGACCAGGCCGTCTCATTTTGGGCCCTGAATCAGATCACAAACGTTATAATTTTGAATGGCTTTCAACTTAACATCCCAGAAACAAAAGGCTATGTGACTATCATAAAAAACAAATGACTTTGGGCCAGACAGACGGAGAGATCTCAACCATATCTCACCCCAGGATTCTGCTGACTAAGGATATGGTGGGTAACATCCCCTCAGAACAATATTCTGACCACTGGTTCCCAAATCTGATCCCCCACGAATTGACAGTTTGAATAAAACCCTCGCAGAGAATTCGACAAAATACTCGCTGAAGTGCCTCCTATTGGTGCCAAGCATTGTTGGGGTTGAATTCTGTCATATGTTCTGATGCCACATGCTAAGTCTGTTGCAGCCAAGTTAAGCTGAACTTGAACCCTGAGCATAAGTGTTTCAAACACTATTTGACCTGTCATGACCCCATTAGTATGTGTGTGTTTTCCACGCATATTAGTTCATGTGCACATATGTTGGAAGACCTGTGTATTTCTTGACAATGACTAAAGGACCAGGTGTCAGTGTGAACAGAGATCTGAGAGGATTGACAAAACCCTGCCAGGAATTAATCCCTCAGTCTGTCCATGAATCCACCCACCCCCATTAAGACCCCTCGGGGGGGAGGGCCGTCCTCTCCTGGACCAGCACCCTCCCAGTTCTGGCCACCTCACCTCCTTGGCCCACACTCCAGGCTGCTTGTGTCCCTTCTGGGCGTCACTCAGGTGCTATGAATAGTCACTGACGTACGCCTGGTGCCGTCAGCTGGGCATTGGCACGTGTGGCTCATGTCAGCGCGGCCGCAGCGCCATTGCTCCCGACTGGCGTCACTGCACCGACAGCACATTTGGGTCGCCATGGAAACAGGGACGAGCACAGCTACCTCTGCCCTTACATCTATTGGTTGTGCTTTCCAGACAAACTCACTTTGTCGCTCTTTATTTCCTCCCGTCTGTCCTTCCTGTCCGTTCCTTAATATTTTGTTTCCCTCCTTGTTTGTCGTGACCTGTGATGCCCAATTGGGAACTGTTTTTTTTCCGGAGGATTTTATATTCATGAACTGAGTCTTTGTCGTTGTTCTCATTGCGTTAATGAAAAATACAGGAACGCATGTGGACGGGTAGCTACACACTGTCTGGGCCTTCAAGTCCCCTTTGGGTAAATGTGTGTGTTTAAATGGCCAAAGCAGGAGCTTCTCAATGTTTTCCAATTTCATGAGTCCTGTCTGGTCTCTGTCCTTCTCTGACTTTCTCTCAGAGCAAAACTTCTCTCTTCTTTTCTCCCTCTATTCACACAGGCATGCAGTGGAGGAGTGACCTGCCACTAAAAGAAGGACATGTGGGACACTTCGGCCTTTTTTTCTACCGTGGTCTGACAGCTTTCTAAGGACAAATGACCAGGTTGCAGTGTTTGTACTTCTGCTCTATTAACCAGTCATTGTTTATTCAAATATCATTTACACTGTCCTGGTGAACAGGCAGGAAGCCCGTCGGGGGCAGGAACTGAGACTGTTCTTCATAGCTGACGTGTTGAGAGATCCAATCCCAAGCAGACAGCTCTTAGTTTGTGAATTCACAAGATCCCACTTCCCTGCTCTATATACAAATACACAGCGGTGCGATGTAACAAAGAACATTATTATTATTATTATTATTACAGTAACATGAAACCCCGCCTCCTGAAGCAGCAGTATCACTTGTAAAGAAGAAATTATTGAAATGGATTCAGAAGGATGAGACTCAGCTATGAAAATGTAGTGAAGATTTGCATTAAGGAATAGGCTACACTCAGTAAGTACTTTTACTGTCAATAAGTATATTGAAATAAAACTTTTTCTCGAGAAAAGTAAGTACTTTCACATCAGGAACATGTTATGTACTTCTTCCACCACTGCAAATAATTTATACATGTTCCGTCGTAAAGAATGGATGTTAAGTGTGAATCGGATAGTGTTTCCCCGTACATGACTCCATATATATAAAAACATACTGTCAATTAAAATTTAAATGAGCAATAAAATGAATTTACAATTCAGGTTAGATCCCCCCCCCCCCGTAAAGATCTTCTTCTTATAGATATGAATACAACAGGAAATTCTGGTGCATGTAATTACCACTGAAAATTATATTTATGGTTCAGTGTGTCAGAAAAAGAAACAACTTTTGAGAAAACAGCCTTTTAATGATCCGTCAATGGAATCTACAGGAGCACAAAGACAAAGCGCAGTGAAATGAACACCTGAATGTGTGTTTTAAACATTTCCCTGAGTTATGTTATGGAGGCGAAACAGCTTGAAATATCCCATTTAGGTGCTTAAAAGGGTCTTGTCCTCATGCCAGATACGAACGGGGTCAAGTTGACAAAATGAAAAAGTCAAGGGATACTCGTCAGCTGCAGCCTCTGCTACAGTATTATGATTTCTTAAGGTTCTTGATCTCTTGCGTGTGTATGACACAGGCTCCTGCTTTCAGAGTTAGGCTGTTTTATGTGCAAACATTGATAATCCCTCTCCTCTCGCTCCATGCATCCTGTTCCAAAGCACTGTCATCATGTGTGAAGTAAAAACTTGAGCAAAAGCCCTTATGAAATCTCCTACCCAACCTATTCTGAGTGATTTAGCTTTTACACTGACAAGCATTATCAGTGGAGCCAAGTTCATCTCCTGAAACAACAGGGCTATTTAATGTAATTGTCCGAACCAGAGGCAAAGCAGTCACACTTTGTTTCTTTTTCAGCCTTGTTCTCTGCGTGTGAGACCCGATACTGAAAGGAATCATTTATATCTCCTCATGGAAAGGTCAAGATTAAGTCAAAAGTGTTCAATAAGAAAAAGTAACTAACTGACGATAATTGAGTCAGACTGAGTGATTTAATAACAAACCATTCAAACAGATTGTGTAAGTGTTAGGTTGTGACACCTGTGAGTGTGTACATGCGGGCACATGGGTATTTTTGGTGCACGTTGAGTGACAGAACAGCTGGGGAATGTGCGGGGTAGAAAAGGGTCAGTAGGGCGCCGCTTCATCTCAGCATTTCTGATGTGAAACATGCAAGTCTAAGCTTATGGGAGCTATATGTTATCTTTCCTAATGTACGCTACGTTTATAACTGGATTAAAAATTCGAGATCCACTTTATTCTTTTTCGCCACACAAAAAACAAGTGCACTGTGGAGAGAAACTACATGGCATCCAGCTAATTATCATTGCTATGGTTTCCTGAATGGGTATAGAGATAAATATTTTACAAACACACGTTGGGATATTACATGCAATGAACTTGTATGAATATATTAATGCGAAATATGAAACTCTAAACCACAGTGACAGATGAAAAGATTAAATGTTTGGGTTGAGCACAAGAGAACTGAACTTACAAGTTCCTCAATAATCCTTGATATTAGAATAGATACTGAAATGAAACTATGGAGAACAAGTGAATACTCAGTCCCATGTACCAAATACAAAAAACCCACACCATACACATACTGTTATGTGTGAACGTGTTGAGTTACCATATCCCTGACAGCGATAACCCTAACCCTCAAACAATGATGAATGATGAAAAACGTCACACTGTCTCTGACACATCAATCTTTTTAAGCAAACAGATTTTGTTTCACTAAAAAGTCTCGACCTTGTACCGCACGCTCAGAGACTGAGCTTTGCTTTACTTGACAGAACAAACACAGCCTTGATTCAACTTGACTGAACTCTGACCCAACTACACCTCCCATCAGTACACACACAGAAACACACACACAGACACACGCTTGCAACAAACACTCGTCAGAGATGAACTGAGGACCCGCTGGTTAACACAGCGGGTGCTTCATGAAGTTTTCCTCTCTGTGGAGGTACTTTAAGGGTTACATCAATAATCAATCAGTTTAATTTTAGTTTCACCAATCTCCCAAATAATAAAAATAACAACACATAAAAAGAAAAACTGCTATAAAGTCACAATAAACAACTTTCTTGTTTCCTTTTTTATAAATGCAGAAAGCACTCCTCTGTTTCTTGGCTGCTGAACATGTTGGCTTTTGATAATGAGATGTTTTGATTGTCAATTTGTTTCATATCCTTTTTCTCCATTGATGCTGTGAATAAACTCTGTGTGAGTCTCTGCAGCTGCAGTTTGCATGGGCTCTCTCCATAGCTGCCACACAGGCCTGGTGTGTGTGCACTGAGGTGAATGTCAAGTTGGTCCACTTAAAGCCAGCATCTCTCTCTCTCTCTCTCTCTCTCTCTCTCTCTCTCTCTCTCTCTCTCTCTCTCTCGTTCTCCTCACAGACACAGACACACATGCCGTGTGTGCACACGCGAGAACACAGAACCCAGTGTGCGATGGGAATGTTTATGTATTCTGATTTCAGGTTGTGCCCCGAAGACGCTCGTTCATCTCCTTCATATTAACCCTATTAGCAGTCGCAGTGCCGGAGCACATTGATAAGGGTTCGCAGGATATTGCTGTTATTATTGCCGAGACTCTATTTTGAGACTCAATAACCCGCTCGCCCAGACACCAGAGCTAATGAGAAGAGTGATTATGTGTGAGAGAGGGAGAGTGGCTGTGAATAAATAGCCGCCAAATCTTCATCAGGTTCATGATGCAGATGAAAGGATCGACCATCTTTGAGCGTGTGGTGTTATCTTCTGCCTTCCTGTGATGAATATACAATACAAAGCATGACATCAAATCTTGGTCACTGAAAAAAAGGTTTGAGATGATAACAACAACTTATCCAGCATCTTTTTAGTCATTGTCATTGAACATGTTATCATAGTAAATATCGTACAAGTATGGACAAACACAAAAGGCAGGGCTGACTTTATTTTGGAGGCATTCTCAAAATGAATCCATAATTATTCAAATGTGCCATCTGCACATATGGCAATATCCACACACAGGCATTAGCACACACGCACACTAGCACACACCAGCGTCAGCTCCTCAGCGTCAGACAATCAAAACAGTGCACAGTGCTAGGCAACCGTGCTATCCCCGTGCAGATGGCGGGGTCTGATCATGTTTATTTTACTCTAATCTAATGCACTTAAGTCCTGTCTCCTACCCATGCCTTCCAAATGATGGTACATGCTTGTGTTTGTGTGTGTGCGTGTGTGTGTGGCCGTTGCATAATGGGCCAAAATAGTCAGTGTCCACCTAACCCTGTGTTGACTCACTTCCTGCTTTCCCACAACTCAAATACCAAATTATCCGATAAAAGAATCACAGCTAGAGTCAAGCTCAACCCAATCTGATTCAAAGCTGCCCCTCTCAACCTACACCGGACTGCAGCTATTCATTCCCACCTCCAATATCCACCTGTGAGCAGTTTCGGTCTCCTCTGGCCTCCGGTACAACGCTGGTATGTTTAGGGTTAGGGTTACAAACACTCCGCACTTTGTATGGTTGAGCCTAGTTACCCGGATTGAGAAACTATATAAAGATCAATCAGTCATGCTTGTAATGAGTGGCAAGGCAGGACGACTACCTGAGAGCAATGTCCCACATTTTTGCGTCAATTTAATTTTGAGTGCGTTGGAGGCCTCGGTTTGCGCTCAGAGAAACTAAGGTTACAACTTGTCTGATGTAACCTGGACTCACACAGAATGTGACTGAGTGAACAACATAGTGTTTGTCATCTTTAACATGACTAAAGAAAAATGTTTAGCCTCTTCTCTACAAAACAATACTTTTTTTTTTTGACGTTCTGACGTGACTGGGTTAGGGTTAGGGTTAGGGTTAAAAAAAAGCATCAATGTGTCCATAGACCTTATATTAAAAATGAATGTATTTATAATCTTTTAACAAGGTTTTTTTTAATCCTCTTCTAAGAGAACATGGAGAGTCCATACCCTCCGGATTGTCCCGTTTATCCGTATCTTCTGCGAAACTCAACGGATTTGATCTTAGTTCATGTCCCCAAATTGAAACAGCAATGAAAACATTTGGTGGTGAAGGTAATTATTTCAACCTGACAACATGGTGGTAGCCTTAAATCTCTTTTATTCACTTGTCTTCTGGGTTTGTGGAGATTTTAGATACAGTCATCTTGAGACTTTTCCCCCCATTTCAGAGGCAACATGGAGTCCTGGCATGACACGAGGGACGTGGCTCTCCGTCTCACAGTCTGGTGATGCACAGAGCTGACGCTGCGGAGGCGAATCACTCGGCTTGGCTCAGCTATAATCTAGATTGTTGTGACAAACGGATCCACCCTGTTTCCAAACTGTTTCTTTACACCACCGTCCATTCTCCACCCTAATGCACCAACAAATTGTATCACTGTTGTGTGTTTGCAGACTGGATGAGCTGTCCCAGTCGTCAGGCCACTTCGGTCCCTCCACATTCCAGTTATCATAGTCACAATGAGGACTTCACACACCTCTACACACCCTCTCTCACAGCTGCTTCACCTCTTTAAGTTTGCCATCATACCTGGAGTAGTTCTGCATCATGTGCTTTAACCCATTTGACCACGTCAGTCAACTCCTTATGAAATAAATAACTTAAAAATGGCCCAGTAGATTTTCATAGTTTAATATTCAGCACATTAATAAACATGTCATCAACAAAACTTCCCCCCGTACTTCATTTTGATGGATATGAACAGAAACCTTTTTATTTAATAAATGAATCCAGATTTTCCGAATCAATTCTAATCAGTCTAAAATTTGCATGACCATGAAACGATCCCCAGGTCCACATGCCGAAGTTTCCTGAGGCAAGGTACTGAACCCTAAATTACACCTGGCCATGTGGGATCGAAAAAGTGCTTTGAGTGAATGTGTGTGTGTGACTGTGAGGCACTTTGAGCGTTTGAAGGGAATGGAAAACCACTAAATACAGCCAATTTACTAAATGACTGTGTGAAAACAATTATACGATGTTAAATAAGTGGATTTCCGCAACTGTTTGCTAAAACGTTTACCATATCATTAAAAAGTGATGAAATGTCAGGGTCACAACTTGTTCCTTGCTCCTGAATGGACCAAAAAATACGTACTTGCAGATTTAAAGGAGAAAACGAAATGATTCAGTAGTTTCACCAAGCATTTAGTGACAGCTCCCGGTGCTTTAACGATACAATGCCAGCTTTCCAGTAGTACTTCAATACTATGGAGGACCATACATGACATAAGTAAAAATAAATAAATAAATAAATGTATAAATAAATACAGAAATAAATAAATAAATGAATAAATAAAAATGGAAATAAATAAATAAATACAGAAATAAATAAATAAATATGTTAATACCAAAAGAAATGTCAAAAGAAATGTCTTAAATATATTTTAACATTTATTTTTTCCCTGATACATTTCCTTTGCATTTGCAGTGTCCTTATGGTAATGAGAAAGGCGGGCCTAACCGCAGTCTCATGCAGGATTGGTCACAGGAGTGTAATGATCCAGCCCTACTACTTCTGCCTTTCAATGCTGGTGTCCAGTAGCTGTTTGCAGCGTTGAGCCAGTTCACACTTAAAATGAACTAGTTCAAGTTCAGAGGGTTAGTTAAGGTTATTTTTTATTGGGATGATTTAGCTGTCAGTAGTCCTGACTGTGTGCGTCTCGTCTCGTGTTGTACTGAGCACAATGATCGAGCCGAGAGGAGGAGGAGGAAACAGAAACTCCAGCTCGGTACAAACCACCTGCAGCCTCTGCTCTGAACATGAAGCCGCTGATCTCTGAGCAGATGTGACCAGAGAAGCTCTATGTTTTCACTGTTTCCACTGTTCCACAGAGTCACTAACTGGCTGCTTCACGGTGAAGAGATCAAGTCTCAGTCACTGCCCGTGTCTCTGAGCGAGTGTGTGGCGGAGCGCAGGGGCTGTGTGTGTGTGTGTAGCTCAGTTGACCAATCCTGCTCGAGACTGAGGTTAGGCCCGCCTTTCTCATTAGCATAAGGACACTGAAATGTGGAAATAAATAAATGTGGAAATAAATAAAAGTTGCAATAAAAGTGGAAATAAATAAATAAATGTGGAAATAAGTTTAAGACATTGATTTATTTAATTCTGCATTTATTTCCATATTTATTTATTTATTTCCACATTTATTCCAACTTTTATTTTTCGATTTCAGTGTCCTTATGCTAATGAGAAAGGCGGGCCTAACCTCAGTCTCGAGCAGGATTGGTCAACTGAGCTACACACACACAGCCCCTGCGCTCCGCCACACACTCGCTCAGAGACACGGGCAGTGACTGAGATTGAGCTCTTCACCGTGAAACAGCCAGTTAGTGACTCTGTGGAACAGTGGAAACAGTGAAAACATAGAGCTTCTCTGGTCACATCTGCTCAGAGATCAGCGGCTTCATGTTCAGAGCAGAGGCGGCAGGTGGTTTGTACCGAGCTGGAGTTTCTGTTTCCTCCTCCTCTCGGCTCGCTCCTTGTGCTCATTACAACACGAGACGTGACGCTCACAGTCAGGACTACTGACAGCTAAATCATCCCAATAAAAAATAACCTTAACTAACCCTCTGAACTTGAACTAGTTCATTTTAAGTGTGAACTGGCTCAACGTCCCAAACAGCTACTGGACACCAGCATTGAAAGGCAGAAGTAGTAGGGCTGGATCATTACACTCCTGTCACCAATCCTGCATGAGACTGCGGTTAGGCCCGCCTTTGTCATTAGCATAAGGACACTGCAAATGCAAAGGAAATGTATCAGGGAAAAAATAAATGTTAAAATATATTTAAGACATTTCTTTTGACATTTCTTTTGGTATTAACATATTTATTTATTTATTTCTGTATTTATTTATTTATTTCCATTTTTATTTATTTATTTATTTATTTATTTCTGTATTTATTTATACATTTATTTATTTATTTATTTTTACTTATGTCATGTATGGTCCTCCATACAATACCCGGCTCTGCAGGCAGCTATAAAAGAAATATGCACATGCAACTTGTGATTTTTTTGAACATGTTTGTTGACCTTGTTCGCGTGTTTGTCTGACTTAATGCTATATTTACACGTCTGTGCCGCTTCTCAGCAGAGGTAGTTCTGTCAGTCAGTCTCCTTCTCCGTCTCATTTCAGTTTGTTTAAAATGGCAGATCTATTTGCTAAGCGCGTCTGGGTTGCTGGTTTTCTCCGTCAGAGAGCTTGGTGTGTCTGTGGCAGCAGGCATGGCTGGAGGGGCTTTAGGCTCTCCATCCCCCGTGGCGAGGCTCAATCCCAGCAGGCTTAGAGGGACAGGCCCTTAGGCGGGCGGCTGCCACAAGGCTGGATGGGCTGAGGATGAATTGCTCTCAGAATAATGAAGAAACAAGCAGACCAACAGGCTCAGAGATATTCACGGTGTGGCACGCACATAAACACGTGCACAGATACTCACCACACCCGGCTTTAATGGACGAACTGTGCATTGTGGCAGAGTATTGTACAATACAGGCATTTGCAGTTTGGGTTGTGCACTGAGCAAACTTGTTTGACTTGATATTCTCTTTTACATAAAAGAATTAGAGACTTTTTATATCAGCTGAATAAATTGTTACTTTCGATGCACTCTTTTTTTTTCTCTATTTTACTAATACAGCTATTTTCTGTGATGTGATTTCATTCATGTTTTCTCCTATATATTACATGCTATTCATTTCTATTCTCTTTACTTTTGTTTGGCTTTTTGAATTTGAGTCTTGTTTAAATCCTGCCTCAACTGTGAGGGTCATTGGTTTCTTAGGAAGCCTCGTGGGGACGTTTTGCCTTTTGCCCGAGTTTTTTGTGAGGCACTGGTGGGTCCACTTCCCTATGGTGTTGAAGATTTGTGAGATTGTGTTTCCTCGGGAGTTTATTTTTCATAGTGTTCTACTAAGCCGTTCCTTTGTATTTGTGTGTGTTTGTGCTGTTTGTCAGGATGTCACCTCTGGGGTTCAAGTCTTCTTAATTTTAATGTGATCGGAGGTTCTTCTGTGATTTTATTTAATTGACACATCGGACTGCTGGGGCTTGGGGGGTGGGGGGGTGCTAAAGGTCTTGCAGAATCTATTTTTGCCTTGTCACTCTCATTAACAGCAGATTTTCAAAGTGAGTACTGGAGAAGATGAGGGGGACATGTTGCTCTAACACCGTTATTCACGACCATGTCTGAGAGCAGCTTGTGTTGAGGCCTGATCTCCTCGACATTGTGTGCTCAGCTGTGTGCGGCACCTGAGAGCCGACTATTGACGAGGGCTGCAGCGGCACACAGCGTGAGTGGCCCCGGGGCTGTGTATGGGGACCAGTGTGTCGAAAGGCACTATTGGTTTAGTTAACAAGGAATAAATGGCGGCGGTTGTTTTCTCCCTGCGTGTTTTTCAGAGAAAACTGAGGCCATGTTCCTCTTTTCAACCACCAGCTCTGTTCTCCCACAAACTCTGTTACTCAGCTCTGCTTATATCGTGTGTGACTTCTGACCGACCTTACCCCCCCCCCCCCCCCCCCCATACTGATCCACATAGTTATGTAATGTCAGTGCCATCCTGGACCTCATATTGACAGCTTAGTCCTGCACTGTCCCTCTCCAGCCAGCGCCAGCCGCTCCAACCCCGGGCAACAGGGGGACTCATGACAGCCTAAGGAGAATTATTGATCCCATTACTGCCTGCCTGTGTACTGCATGTTTTGCGCTTCAGCATTAACATGTCTGTCAAGTTGGTGGCAATCAGATATAGGTTACATAACCTGTCATGTGTGTGGGTTCAAAACAGTCCTGTCAGCTGATGTTATGTGACCAGTGTTGACTGCAAACCAGGAAAGGGTAGAACTCAGGGATTTGAAGCACGCTTAGCCCCAGACTGAGAGAGCGTGCAACTCCGGGCTGACCTGATTCTTCTTATCTTGTCTTGACAAGGTGAGATTACAATGATACCTGCTGCCTGACGTGAACTAACTGAATAAACAACACAACATTTTCCAAAGTACAGCTGAGTTGGCAAGATTTGTTTCCAGCAAAGGCATTTTCAGCTTGTGTCAACAAACCCAACAAAACAGTGTCTCTGTTTTGTTTGTGATGCTTTGACTCGCATCATAAATTGTTCAACAATAGTAATTAGGTTGCAGTTGTTTTCAGCAAAGGTCATTCTTTGTGTTATTTATGGAAGAAACTTACTGTTTCTGCTTTTGACACATCAAAACGTTCCATTTATCGAATTTAAACATCTGTTCAAGGATAACAAATCCATCATGGACATGACAGCTACGGTTAAACACCACAGTTGAAAAAAAACATTTCCCAGCAACATACAGGACAAAGTGGACTGCATAAAAGACTATAATTAAAGGTTAACTGAGGCAAACATTTAATTCTAGAATGACTTCGGTCATATCTAGACTGGTGGCATGGCAGGAAAGAGATGATGCATTGGAAGCCAATCCTTGAAACTAGCCACCAAACTCAAAACAAATAGTTTCAGACCTCCCTGTGCGATGTGGCCTTGTTTACTGGCGGATATAAGAGCCTTTCCTCCAGTGGTCTGCACAGTGTCCAATCACAATGTGAACTTTCGCCTTTCTGCAACTCCACCCTGCCCTCTAGTGAACTCTCTTGGCACTACACCATCACTGCCCTGCTAAAAAAAAAAATTATCCCACACCTCCATCTGCTGGACCATTTATGAACTGCAAATTTATAAACAGCATTCTTTTTTGAAGTAATAAGTCGTAATAATATCAGAAAGTATAACAGAATATTTTATTTGTTTTCAAAGATACATCCACATACATGTAAAGATTTTTTCTTAAAATATTTATAGAAACTTTAACACTTTAGAACATAATTAGTTTGACGCTATTGTCCTTCTAGCCATTTGTAGATGTAGAGATGTTGAGACAGGACCCCAAGAAACAACAGCTCTCCCAAAATTATTATAAATACACTCTTGCTTAGTCGCAACCCAAATTCACATTCATCCATTTAACCTTGGTGAAGGCAACGTCCTAAGTCTGTGTGTAGCGGATAATCTCACCCAGGTCATAGCCTGTCACTGCAAAAGCATAGCCATCGCTGTCGCAGAACTTGGCGCCACAAATTTGTGTGTCTGTCACACACTCATTGTGCAAATGGGCAATCTAAAGGAAACGAAAAAAACACAAAGCCAAGGTTTTAGTGAGAGTAAGAGACAAAAGTTAAAAATTCTTCAAAACCTTGATCCTGGATCCTTACCTCCACGTTGTTTGTCTCCGGGGTCAGATTCAGGAGCCACACTCTGACTAGAGAGTCCTCGCCAGCAGACAGAAGCTGAAACATGCAATATGCGCCATTAAAAAAATACATTAGTATGATCTAACCACAAAAATCTGTGAGCAAACTTAATAACTTAACCAATTACACACTTTAAATGATAAATACCAACAAATGGATGTAAAGACGATACAACCAAATGTCATTTCTTTCTTTTCTATCTGGTTGATACAACTCACCAGTCCAGAAAAAGGAGCGATGTCTAGTGAGTTTATCCACCGTGCATGAGCATTGACCTCAGCGTGGAGAATCCCAGTCACTGCCTCGTAGAGACGTATCTGGCCTGTGCCGTAACCTGCCACCACTGTGCCTTTCCACAGCTTGACAGATGAACAGCACATGCTATGAGCAGTGAGGAAGATGGAGGATCATTGGCATCAGGGAACAAACGGAAAAGATAAAAGGACATTTGATTAGAGCCAGGAAGGCGAAATGAGAAGGAAACAAGAGGCAGTGGAAAGGAACACACATCAGAGTACCTTAATGAATGTTGACAGATGGGAGAGAGATGGAGGGGGAAGAATGAGTCGAGGAGGAGTTTAAGGTTGGATGCTGGGGTTTCCCATAGCTCAGTATTAGTTGGTTGTCACTGCACCACTTAATTGTTGCTCAACTTCACATTGCGCACCAAAAATTAGAAATACCATGGTGGAATCAACTGCTTACTCAAAGCCATGGATCTTGTGGAGCAGCTGAAATTCCTCCCCAGACTTCCACACACACAGGTTGCCCCCGTCATCTGCACTGACCAGATCGGCGATGCACTCCTGAGGAGAGGAGGACAGAAACAAACAGGGATCCTGTATTTAATAAGACTGCGCTCCAATGTATTTATTTATGTGGTCTGCAAAGTTCGAGGTTCCTTCAATCAACAAAGGTTTAGATAAAAAGGCGATGACAGCAGACACACACACACACTGTACCTGGCTGCCAGAGCACTCGGAGGCCATGTCAGTGATGGACTCCTTGTGCTCGTCCAGCACCTCAGACAGGGAGATGTTAGGGCCCTTACTGGGAACGTCAAACACAAGAATTGATCCAGATGAAACGCCTACATAGAAAGAAAGAGACAGATAGTTAGTTTTGCCCTGTATTTTCAGTGCCTATTTTCAGTAAATGAAAGATATGTTTCACCTCACACTTACCCACACATATATAATTCTCCGGCACTGCTGATATCCCTCGAGCAAACACAGCTTGAGCTGGGACACAAATTAATTCTGTCAGTGCACTCGATTTGAAAACACTAGATTAATACATTTCTCTTGCACAAAAAACTCAGCAGTGAAACATAATGTGTAGAATGTCTTCACAGTGTGATACTGTAGATATAGATTCAATGATGTAGGTGTAGATGCCTGGAAATGTTAATTTCATATAAATAACCAGGTCTTCCCACTGATGTTTTTAATTCTGTTTGTGTCATGAAGAAGGATCAACCCCAGCAACATATCTCCAGTAACAGCTAAATATGATACATTTATATCATGTGCAAATAATAGAGACAGGTCAGTCACAGCGTATATGTCAGTTTACCTGTTGTTGTTTCAGGAGTATCCAGTGCATGCCAGTACACCATGATGGATCCATCAGATTCATACATCTAAAAGACACATGTTGAACTTTTTTAATATTCTCAAGACCCACATCACTCTCACACACACACACACACACACACACACACACACACACACACACACACACACACACACACACACACACACACACACACACACACACACACACACACACACACACACACACACACACACACACACACACACACACACACACACACACATATATATATATAAATATAAGTAGAGAAAAGCTGACAAAAACAAAACCTCTACCTGGATGCCTTTCTGGGAGGTCACCACCAGCAGCTCCCGAGATTGCAGGGAACAAAATGCAGCCTGTTACAAGAAGAGAACAAAACATTTCTTTAGTTTTCTGATACAGTTGTTCAAATTCACCCTTTAATATTTGCCAACATATCAGATTATGTATTTCACAAATTGTCAGAAAATAAATTTCCCCTGTTTTTCAATGAGCTAACAGTGACCTTATCTTCAACCTTAAAAGCATCTAAGGGTGTTTGCATCCATACTGTAGTGTGTATCCCAATATACACAGCCCCCCCCCCAATTTCAAGAAATTGTTGTGATCTAAAACAGGACACTGACGGCAGCCAATAAGTTGATATGGCTAGTTTTGCCCTCTCAAAGCATCGCCAAGGAAGAAACGCGTCTGTAGATATTTATGGTTCACAAGCTTTCACTTAGGTTTGATTAGTTTGATGTTACTTTCTGTCAGATAAAATTGAACAGTGTGTAAAGGGTGATTCCATTCCATCCTCTATTATGATTTGAATGCATTCAGTGTAACTTCAAAGAGACACTTGGATGACACCACAGAAGCAGTGTGGAGGCATGTTGTGTTTTCTTTCTTTCTTTTTTTATTTTTAAACATTTGAAGAATCAGTCACGAGTTACTTAAATTGGATTTGACTGCATCGCTGTTTACCCCTGAAACTCCAGAAGTCTTTTGTGGACTCAAACCCGTCACCCAGCCCTTCATCGGCGTCCTGGTGAGTGGATAACGAGTGAATTTTCATTTTTTGGGTGAAGATTCTCTTTAACGTGTCCCATTTTTTCGTTTTGCAAACATAGCCAACCAAAACAGAAATGACCCACTGTCCAGACGCACAGTCTGCAGGTGCATTTACAGAAAACAGGGATGGGACATGTCTGATCTATAGCTGAAGGCACATCCTGTTTCCCCTGCTCTCACATGGGGAGCAGGACACCTCCAGGACACCGACCTGCATGACGAGCGACGCGCTGGTGGCCACGTTGGGCTCCTTGGACTGCAGCTGGCGGTGCGAGTAGTTGAGTCCGTCCCAGGACGCGCTCACCATGTTGACCACGTTGGCATGCACCACCGTGAAGTAGGTGAGGCGCCGCGGGGCGATGCGCAGCACCCCGAGGTTGTTGTACAGAGCCGAGGCGCTGTTCTTGATCGGGATGCTCTTCTCCTTGTGATACATGGAGACGGCGGGTGTGGGTGGGGGGCGTCAGGCGGTGAGGAGAGGAGAGGGTCCCTGTGAAAAGGGTCTGGATCCGGAGAATTCACCATTTCGTTAAAAAACACACGCTGAATACTTCACATTAGCATCAGGCTAACGTAACGAGAGCCAACCACAACAACAGCGCAGCGTATTTGAAAGAGAGAATACCGTTAGGTTTGCTGTGACGCACGAGCACGTCCTCTTGCTTCCGGTTCGATAACTCACTCCTTCTCCATCGGGGCTGTTGTTTTGTATTGTTTCACAGAGAGCTAACGCAATGGAAGCACTTTTCTTCAGTCGTTAGCAACAGGATTACCTCCGCGTCCACCGCAGCCATAGAGACAACGTCCGTCCCGCTACGTGCTGCGTCATAACGGCGTGCTTCTGTTGCCGAGCAACCGCAAACTCCACTGAGTAGAGGACACGAAGCGAAGGGTGAGGTTTTAGTTTTATTATGGATTCTTCTCAGTTTATAACGCTGTGATTATTTATATTACACAAATGTATAAAGTAGGATGTGTGTGGCCATGTATGTAAAGATGTTTTATCAAAGCGGTATATTATGTTATTAAACAGGACGAAACAAGTAGATCTGTCAAATAGTTTATGAACCATGGTAAGGTTTTAAAGAATGTATCGTGGAGGTAGGCTGATATTGTCTTGCTTGGTTTAACCATGAAACATATCACTGTATTTGTTTGTTTTATTATTATTACTATTGTATTTATACTCACTATTATTAGCTGCTGTTCACAATCTCAAGCTTGTCAGTGTATAGGGGAGGAGTTGGGAGAATATGAGGTTATATAAAGGTTGGGTGTGTTTCAGGTCCTTTGAGTCTATACTGACATACCTACATTTGTTTAGCACTGAAACTATGATGCAGAAGCTTTTTTGCTGATGAAGGTTTAAAGGCCCCTCCTTATCCTTCAGGATGAATTCCTAAAAAAAGCAAAAAAAACATCCATCTATCTATCCACACATTTATCAATCATCCACCATTCTTTAGCCCACTCAATAAATGGTTTAATGGCTCTTGGATCCAGTTATAAATGGCAGTCTTTTTCGATAGTATTATTATTTGTTATTGGTAATCATGTATTTATTCCTTTTGTAATTTCAACCCCTAAGCAAAGATGCCCCGCTCTGCAGCCAAGTCCCAAGCCTCCAAGAGTAGACGGATGTCATCCGTCCCAGTGACCCCACTTCCGACGTTGGAGCAGGAAGTTATTCCTGGTCGCTTAACCCAAACCCAGTGGAATAAGGTGTTGGTGCAGGAGGAAAATGATGAGATAGTTGGGGAGATTATAGATGAACTGATGAGCAAAGTCATGGACGGCTGTTTGCAGGTGTACGTTGAAAGACAGGTAAAAATAGGATGGTCCACATTTGTTTTATTTAGATTTTGACTTCAATGTGAACATTATTTTACCGCTTTATGAAATAATACAACCACACATTATACATGTATATGTAACATCCATGATGTTGCTTATCTTTGCCTTTCAGCTAGTACCTTTTTCCACATCTTGGGCCAAGAACTACCTCACACAGATGTTAGAGCAACAAATCATGTGCCCAGATGAGGGAGAAGGACCAGAGGAAGCATCTAAAACTGAAGACACAGAGCCAATGCCATCAGTCATCGATTCCTGGGCTCAAGGATGTGTGCCTGTTGTCTATGCTCTGCCTCCATTTTCGTATCCTTCTTCTGCACAACAGGTAGGCTACTCTTGATAGGTCTTCTTTGTATCCTTCTGTCATATATCAATATCTGTATTTCCATTTTTTAACAGGAGGCGGACGTTGTTCAGGTCTCAGCACAAACAGGACCAGGAGACGACCAGCAATGTGATGCAATGGCCCGAACAAAAAGCTCTCCAAAGCAACCTGACAGGGAAACAAGCCCCAGGAAGCCTGTCAATAACAAGCAATGTAAAGTGCTTATTCCTCGGCCCCCACTGAAAATTGATGTTAAGAAAAGGCAACAATTTTATTTTCCACCTAAACCTGTTGCAGATAAACTGCCGCCCATTCTATCCTGTTCAGTATTAAAAAAGGATGTGGAGGTAGAGGATAAAAGAGGAATATATTGTGTTTATAACAATATGGCTGGGCCATCATATCAGTTTAAGAAATACCAATCCATACCAAGACTTGATTCCTCATCCCTGCCTCGACACGCCATCTTTCCTCAGTATGAGATTGTCGACAGGGACCAAGCAAATCCCAAGAAACCAAGTCGATTATCCAAACTAGAGCCAAAATACAACAAGCAAAAAAGTGATTGGACAGTAACAACGGTGATGCCACTGACAAGCTCCAAGAATATGCCTGCAAAGTTTCACAGGAGAAATGAGGCAGATGTCTTTCTGAAGAAATTGTCTCCCTTGAGAAGGCGTCAGGATGTATGAAGTTCTCTGGGTCTCTGAAGCTGGACACAATGGTTTTGGCTAAGGTTGTTACCATGAGGGATCCCCAGGCGGTAGCAAGTAACCCTCTCACGTAGAGCTGTGACCGTACAATACTGCAATACTGCAATGATTTTTTACTGTCATATGTCATTATGTTTCTTTTTCGTATTCCTTTAAAAAATATATATGTATATATGTTTATATTTGTCGAGATCTGTAGTCAACATATAAGAGGCCAGTGGCGGGAATAGAGTTGTGGAAGGTAGTGGTTGTTTGCTGCTGCATGAAATGATTAAGAAACTAAATTTAACATAGTTAGACATCGGAAAAATAATAAAAAATGACAGAATGGAACAGATTCAGCTTTCTATTGCTGTTGGACTCCTGTATAGAGAGGCAGAGAAGAAGAGCCAGAAGGCGACGGTGTATGGAGAGGAGATGTGCCCTATATTAGCATGTCTCTCTAGCTTTGAATGGTTCGTATCATTACGCTCTCTTGTCTGTTATGTCATTTTAGTGGATGTAGCAGTTTATTTTCTACACCTAAATAAATGAAGTTCCATATGGTATAACATCAATATGTGATATTTGAAAACACTTTGATTTACAATTTGTAGTGTGTAATATCTACTTCATCTCATTCATATGGAATTGAATTGATATAAAAGCATGTTTACATTATAACCTTACTGAGGTTAGCAGTTAGTTTAGGGCCATTACTATACTATATTTACTTTAGATATACCTCATAACCTGCCTATTAAAGGGGATGATTGATAGTATAATAATATTGACATTCAATCTTCTTGGTAGTGAAACATCAGTGCACGATACATTAATAACATAAGTACCTGTGTGGTATGCGAAGCGCAATTTATGCTGTTGGTTTTAAAGTTAATGATGAAGTGGATCAATAATCTGGCTTCAAATCACACTCTCAAGTCTGCATTGTCACTTTCCCCTCTAAAAAATGTTTATACGCAAGGTTTAAAGTTTGCGTAGAATTGTGCACATTCTCCCATCAAGTTTGTTTTATAAATCTCAATGTTTGTGCGAGAAGTGCCAAATGGGGTCTGAAAGAGGCATACATGTCACGGGTCAGTTGAGGGCCCTTTGTTTTCCCCCTGACAGACTTGGGTTCCGGTGAATTGAGCTTTACCTGAAGCAGCTCATATCGTGGTCTTGCTATATGTGTGAAGTCTTGTATGTATGCTCGGTAAAAGCTAAGGAAACCCAACAGCCTCCGAACATCTCCTACTGTCTGTGGAGTTTTCTCCTTCAATGCTTGATCTGCCTCAACCTCGTTTTAATCTACCCTCACCGCATTTGCAGACACTAGCCGACCAATGTACATGACCTCTGTGGGAGCCCGGCCTTGCAAGAGGAGAACAGTGGGTATGCAAACTGGAAACAGAGCAGTCAGACACGGGGGTGTGTGGTAAATCGAAATTAGGCGTTTATTTACAACTGATAGGGAAAAGGGAGGAGGGCGCATAAAGATAAATCAAATAGTTTTGCCGGTCTGGCAGTTGGGGTCTGGGGCTCCAGCGGGCTCTTCCTGATGGCAACGAGAGAGAAAGACAGCAGTTAATCCTCTTCATCTGATAAACAGGCAGGCCGTTGGCCTCTTACCCTGAGACTCCTTTTGAAAGCGTCTGGTTCCTACTCCCTCAGTGGCTCAAGAGACTCTGGTCCCATTTCCTCTGGTTTTTAAAGGGCTCCTGATTGCCTCTTGACTCAGTCCACCTGTGAGAGACAACAAGAGACACCTGGGAGGGGAGGAGCTCTCCAGGAGGATCCCCTGGGGTAGTACCGCCCCTCCAACACCACGCCTCTGGATTGCCTCTGCCTGGCTGTCCTCAGCCATGTGTGGCACGGCTGACAGGCTGGGCCATCACACCTCGTTGCAAAATAACTCACACTTTTCCTGTCTCAACTTAACCCTGTGGCGCTGTAGGGCTTGGAGTACACGGCACAGCACCTCAATATGCTCTTCGAATGACCTCGAGAAGCAGAGGACATCATCTAGATATTGGATTCAACACTCATCCCTCAGCGTCTCAAGCATTTCCTCCATGCTTCTTTGGAAGGCTGCTGATGCATTTGACAACCCGAACGGTATTTTGACCCATTAGTATAAACCCCAAGGGGTCCTGAAAGCAGTGAGATGTCTCGAACCTTTGGCAATAAAGCCTTTGTGGTAGGCTTGCCCTGGTCTAAGATGGAAAACCAGCTACAGCTCCCAAGCGAGTCAATCAAGTCCTGAATACAGGGACGGGGATGACTGTCTGGCACAGTCTTTTTGTTTAGCAGTCGGTATTCAATACAAAGGCACAATGATCCATCTTTCTTTCTGACACAAACAATAGGGGCGGCATATGGGGACTTAGACTTTAAAATCCATCTTTTCACTAACAACTCCTGGATGTATTCTTTTAATTCCTTGTACAGTGGCTTAGAAATGGCAGCATAAGCTTTCTGAACGGGAATGTCATCGCTGAGCCTGACTGCCATCTGGAGAGAGGGGATGCATCCAATATCGCTACTGTCTTAGGCCGATGCTGCCGCCTCCTCATGCAGCATTTCCTCAACTACATGTTTTCGTTCTAGAGTAAGATGACTGAGGTCAAAGGGGGTCGCCACATCTCATGTGGGAACGGTGTCTTTATGGACATCAGCCCTTACGGTTTTAACCTGTGGTCTCTAATTTAGGTGTCATTGTCTCACCCATCTCTATGACTTTCCCTACATGTTCGGTACAAGTTCTCTTTTGGAGGGTGATTCCATGCTTAGTGTGATAAGAGATGGGCACATGACCAAGAGGCCACATGTTCTTATTGATCTCTAAGGGGCCTTCCCCCACACTAGTACTTTCTTCTGGGGATTCAAATAGGACAACAGAGTCAGAGGCGTTGAAGCTAAGTGGTACTCTGCACTGTACACGTAAGGTTT
This sequence comes from Platichthys flesus, assembly GCF_949316205.1. Lineage (NCBI taxonomy): Eukaryota > Metazoa > Chordata > Actinopteri > Pleuronectiformes > Pleuronectidae > Platichthys > Platichthys flesus. The sequence goes on from NC_084947.1 coordinate 15,209,883, forward strand.
TTCCAGCTGGGATAGTCAAATCTTGCCTGCCTACTCTGATAGTTGCCAAACTGTCATCTGGTGTCTTTTGGGCCAGAATGAAATTAACCATTGCTTCGGCTTATATATAATAATATTATATAATAATTAGATACTAAGTCATAATTATGAGACAGTTTCTCATAATAATGAGATACTAATACATAATTATGTGATAAAGATTTATATTTTCTTCATCACAGTGGCGGAAATTGGCTTCCATTCCGTTTTTTTTTCTTCGTCTTTGTTCGGTTCATTGGCGGTTGGCCAACAACATCAAGGTGCATTACCGTCATTTACTGTGTTAACCTGTTCACACTTTTTGAGGCTTGTATCATATTACTTATTTTCTCAAGCACCGTTGGAATAGGTTTGCCTTTGATGTAGAACCTTTAGTCTGACCTTTTGCCTTTTGATGATGATGTGATGTTTTCTTCAAGATTTAGAATACACTGATATTGTTTGTTTGGTTGGCTGCTTGGTTGTTCGTCATCAAAGTTATTGTATTGTTTATCATCAAAGATTGGTTATTTCTCAGTCTCTTTAACTTTTTGGTTGATTGAGCCCCTAAGCAAAGATGCCCCCCCGCAATGCAGCCAAGTCCAAAGCCGGCAGGAGTAAACGGGTGCCAACCGTCCCAGTGACCCCAGCTCCAACACAGGAGCTGGACACTACTCATTGTCGCTTAACCCAGACCCAGTTGAATAATATCTTGATCAAGGAGGAAAGGGATGAGACTGTGAAGGAAATTATGGATGAACTGATAAGCAAAGTCATGGACGGCTGTTTAAAGGTGTATGTCATAAGCCAGGTAAAAATGGAAATGTCCACATTTGTTTAACTTCAGTGTGAACATTATTTGACCACTTTATGAAATAATATAACCACACATAATGCATGTGTATCTAACACCCACGATGTTGCTTATCTTTGCGTTTCAGCTAGAACCTTTTGCCGCATGTTGGGCCAAGAACTACCTCACACAGATTTTAGAGCAACAAATCATGTGCCCGGATGAGGGAGAAGGACCAGAGGAAGCATCTAAAACTGAAGACTCAGAGCCCATGCCATCACTCATTGACTCCTGGGCTCAAGGATGTGTGCCTGTTGTCAATGCTCTGCCTCCATTTTCTTATCCTACTTCTGCACAACAGGTTGGCTACTCTTGATAGGTCTTCTTTGTATCCTTCTAACATATATCAATATCGGTATTTACATTTTTTTCACAGGAGGCTGACGCCGTTCAGGTCCCTGCACAAACAGGACCAGGAGACAACCAGCAATGTGATGCAATGGCCCAAACAAAAAGCTCTCCAAAGCAACCTGACAGGGAAACAAGCCCCCGGAAACCTGTCAATAACACGCAATGTAAAGTGCTTATTCCACGGGTTCCACCGAAAATTGATGTGAAGAAAAAGCAGCAGTTACATTTTCCACCTAAATCTGCTCCAGGAAAATTGCCGCCCACTCTGTCCAGTTCCGCATTAAAAAAGGATGTGGAGGTAGAGGATAAAAAAGGAGTATATTGTGTTTATAACAATATGACTGCGCCATTAAATAAGTCTAAGGCATTCCAATCCATGCCAAGATTTGATCACTCATCCTTGCCTCGACATGCCATCTTTCCTGAGTATGAGATCATTGAGAGTGACCAAACAAAACCCAAGCCCAAGAAACCAAGTCGATTTTCCAAACTGGTGTAGTTTTTCTGGAGTACATATGTGGCTCTCTCAATAGCAAGTATTCAATGTTCGGACTGGCAGACTTGGAAGTTTAGACTCTGCAAGTTCAAATGAGCAGTTAAACTCCAGAGGACCCTGTATGGTCATCCTGCAATCGGAACTCTCTGTTTGTCTTGAGAGTACTCAAGGGTTATTTCCCACTGCTTCTCAAGCCTCTGTCCCCTTTTCTGCGACGTGTCTGTCTTTGCTTTACACTGTTGTCATCCTCTCCGCCCCCCGACCTGCAGGTGGAGTCTCTCAATCCCAGGATCTTTAACCTTGAAGAAAAGAAAAAAGAAATTGTTGGAGATTTGTTTTATAACAACCTTAAAACTTGATCTCCCCATTGTCCCAACTTTGAGAATCTTTTAACGCAACTATATTTTTCTTTAGAAGCACTTCCATCCATTGACATTAACCACCACGAGTACACGTGGTTGTCAAGCTTGAATCCCCATGTTCGTTATCTAGCTAGCAGGCTGGCTAGAGAGGTATTTATTTAAGCCCATAACTTAACCAGACACAGACAGACGATACAGTGCAAACAGGAACCAATAACTCTTCTTCTTTAGTCTGGCACAGTGGAGTACCTTTATGGTAAGATTTAGAGGTCTTTAGAGACCCATAACCCACCCTGTTTAATCATGACTTGATAAATGAAAACACATAAAAATGTGGTTGTTTAGCAGCTCTGCTTTGTTTATTTTTTTATTGTTGATGAGTAAATAGCAAAAGCAAAAACAAATGTTAGCATGTCTGTCTGACAGGTCAAATTCAACTGGTTCACTGTGCAGATCCCAGTTAGCAACACCGATCTCTCTCATGATCTGCTCGAGAATGAAGCTAAAATGTTTGAGTTACAATCTCTTTGTATCTTTAGAGCTAATTGTTATTGTCTTGAACTGTGTCACATACATAAACATGTGGAAAACTAGCCTAGCCTAGCCCAGGTCATAAGGCGAATGCACCGCTCACCTGACAGCCCTCTCAATGCAGGGCCAGCCCTGGCAATGTTGGCGCCGCAGCGTGTATGTCAGGGACACACCTGAGGCGGACGTGCAAACTCTACTTCTCTTTGTATGTACATCATGCTGCTATAAGGAACTGTTGTGAGGTTAAATGAAACTCCCTTCTTTTTTATCTGTTCATGCTGAAATAAAGTGGATTCACTTGGTCTGACATTTTCGATCACATCTTTATGAAACACCTCGTTAGCTTCACACTACAAACCCTATGGGGGGGGGGGGGGGGGGGGGGATTTTTTCAGAACCAGAATCAGAATCAGTAAGTATTTATTGCCAAGTAGGTTTACACTTACCAGGAATGGGCTCCGGTAATTGGTGCATAGAATGAACATAGAAACATAAACACACTATAAATACAACACACATAAGAAAACTAATAAATAATAAAATACAAAAAAACAGTATATATTTACTCACTATTTAATTCTTATTTACTCACTTTCTCTAATATTTATACAAAGTAACATTTATTTAGCCATAAACACATCTAAATAAAAATATATAAAAGATAAATATAAAAAGTGAAATGCAATATGCAAAACAGTGAACAGTGTCAAACTACAATATGCAATGTAAAGCAGTATAATATAATATATTATAATGTGTTAGTTTAACACATCCTTGAGGTGTGGGTGCGGCGGAATAAAATTCCGAGTCAGGTGGGGGTCCCGGGCCTTGTTGAAAAGGCCAACTGCAGCCGGAAAGAAGCTGGTCTTGTGGCGGGCGGTTTTGGTCCTGATGGACCGCAGCCTCCTGCCCCAGATCTTTTGAGAGAAGATTCCAGATTCATTCAATAGCCTGGCACTCATTAGAGCTCAACAGAGCTGTATAGGTTCATCCCTGATCCATGCAGCTTCCTTCCACCAAGATGTGTGGTTATTGGTCCAGTAGTTTATTACATAAACCTGTTGACTGACAAATCAGAGGTGAAAACATAACCTCCTTAGCAGAGGTAATGAAACCTCCTCCCATTTATCAAGGAAATGTCACCAACATTAATAATTATTAGAAACACAACAGGAAATTAAAAGTAGAAGTGATATGTGTTTGAGAAAATCTAAATAGTTGACGGGTAATTTTCTGTTGGTCAACATCAATTCATTTATTAAAAGCTCATTTCCCCCTGCTACTTAGTCTATGGGGTTTTTATATAGTGTTTTATTTACATTGTATATATTGGCTTATTTTTGTCGTGCACTGATTGCTTGTTGTACATCAAATTGCCCTTGAAGGATATTAAAGATTTTCTTTTATGGACAACTTTAGTTAATCACAAGCTGCACTAAACAAGCTAGGGCAGTAGAGGAACCCAGCAGCCAGCAGGGGGCAGCCTCAGGACATGACATGGAAACAACGATAGATATATATAAAGACTAGATGTCTTCCGGCGGAGCCTAGAACGTCATCACTGGCGGCCATCTTGCCACAGGCAGGCTTTCTGGAAGGATCTGTGGTACCTGAGGTAGGGTCAGTGATCTGCTCAAACACTGAATTGTTCTTTCTTTTCAATATAACTTAAGCTGCACATGATTTAACTGAGGTTTCACATGATTTCAAATCGGGTTGTTTTTTTAAAAACAACCCCCCATTCTTGTTGATCATTCAGGGTGGGCTAGTTGTCTTTTTTTTTAAGCATCAAACATTTTATATTCATATATTGAATATCTGTGTAATATACTAATATACTAATGCCAGCCAGTTCAAGTACATCTTTAGGAAGCTGATGGCCCGGTGTGGAGTTGTTAAACCATGCCGAGGCAATGTGACAGCGCAGGATGAGACAGAGTCCCTACCAGCGGTCATCGACACCTCTACAAGCCTATCGGCTGTAGATATGTCCTTTGCAGCAGGAGGAGAAGAAGATCTTCCATCCCTGTTTGCTGACATTCCTGACCTAGTACATGGTAAATGGTGAATGGATTTGTATTTATATAGCGCTTTTCTAGTCTTGATGACCACTCAAAGCGCTTTACACTAAAGTTTCACATTCACCCAATCACACACACATTCATACAGTGCATCTATCCCAGCACTTTGTTATTCTATGGGGGCCATTCAGGGTTCAGCATCTTGCCCAAGGACACTTCGGCATGCAGATTGTTCAGACTGGGGATCGAACCGCCGACCTTCAGGTTGGAGGACGACCACTCTACCCCTCATCCACAGCCATGACCACAGCTACCTTCGTGTCCGCTTCGATGGTCTTGTGGACAACGCTCTTGTGTACATTTCAAGGCTGACTGAATGTCAATTTTGCCTATAATCGATAGAGCCAATAGTCAAATCTGTGGGAAAACAATCTGACGATAGTCCAAAAAGAGAAATGTCCCCTTTATTTCTTCACGCTTATTATTTATTATAAGTTATGATATTATTATACCAACTCAAATTTCAGGATTTGTTGTGCGACGGGCACTGAAGAAGCTGTCTTGTGATGTCCGCCGTGCCAGCCTGGTGACAGACGCTGCATCTGCCATCAAGGACCAGAGCTACCACCTGTTGTCTCTAAGAAACAATGGAGGCCTGGTGATTCCATCAGAGGGCACAGTGAAGGTCGTCAGGGCAGCAGAGTGGGTCATTCGCCAGGCTTCATCGAGTTTCGGACGATCACAGCCCATCAAACTGCTGTAGGTCATGTACGGAAGAGGATCGGGTCAGAGGATGTGTTTGTGCTTGGGGAGCACATCGCCGACACGCAGTATGGCATAGACAGCCACCACCATACGCTGCTGACATTAGTTGTGTCACTGTTTTTTAAAATAAGGCTACACCACATCGCTAAAATTGCTACACTGAACTTACAGAGCAACAACATGGGACAGCAGCTCAATAAAACAGTCCTTTTCAAAGGGCATTAGCCAAATGTTACCACGGTTTTACAGAACTGATCTTTGCACCACACCTTTGGTTCCCTGCGCTGTTTTACCGATCAGTGTCAAACATAGTTATTTACAGATATACAGCTAGGTACTAAAGCTACATATCGTTAAAGCTATGATTTTTCTGATTTCACTGATGTAAACCATTTCAAGATCCGATCACCACAGCCGGTACAATCAACGTCTCAGTCAGACCGCAAATAGAAAAAATAACGTTCACAAAGTCGATGCGACTCACCTAAGAATCACCATTATCATATCATATCAGCGTTTTAGGCGTATATCACCAGCCTCTTCAGAGGTTAGTAAATATTATAGTATTGATTTCACTATCTGGGTCATTTTTTATGTCTGTCCTCCATGTGTATACCTCCACAGTAGTCTAGTTCTCTCTAAAGGGGGGGATTTTCAACATGCAGCATTTTTTTATGTACATTTATAAATGGAAATCTTACACCTTTTTTTTACTGCAAATAAATGTCACTTCTATAAAAAGAATGTTACTAATATAATACAATAATTTGAATTATTACTTGTTTTAACTAAACATGTGATAATTCAAATTATTTTATTAATTTGAATTATTACTTGTTTTAACTAAACATGTGATAATTCAAATTATTTTATTATATTAGTAATATTGCTATTATAAAAGTATACATATATCTCATGTTGCCATTCTGTATGTTGAGTTTTAGTAGCCTATATATTTATTTAACATACAAACCTTGTGCATGTGTGTATTTATTGCCCCTATCTGTTCTGTTTAATGATATTTCCATATGAAAACCCATGGTTATAATTATTATTATTCATAAGTGTGCATCTCATTTGTAGAGGGATTCTTGTACCTATTTAAGAACATTATTCTATTTTTTAGAACATGACATAATTTTTAATAAGTATGCAGTTTCATAACTACATCTCCAGCGTTTATAACAAACCAAAGTTATAGTTAATTAAAAAGTACATGTTCCACTACCAACACAATGTTATGGGTGAGCGAGCTGCCTGTGGCAAGATGGCCGCCATGTGCGGACGTTCGACTCCATTGGCTGGCAACGCGGACGAGACATCTAGTGTTTATATATATATCTATGGAAACAACAGCAGACTGTGATTCTTGTAATGCAGAGTTCACATCTGACGCTGAAGCGACGCGTAAGCGCAGCGCCAAAGAACAGCTGGCTCCCATCCACTCCCATGTTAAACCTTTGTGCTGGTCACACCTGAGGCTGAAGGGGTCGACACATGCAACTCCAGTGACGTGCGGGAGAACGTTTTCTTTTATTTTGTCTGTCTCCTGAGGATTCTTTTTGGCTCAGCTGCCGTCACGGGAGAGAAGTAACCGGAGGGAGGCAGAAAGTGTTTTCATAATTTCCATCGTTTGATTTTTACACGTCTCAAATTATCAATTTAACTCAACTGTCGAGAAAAGTGCCCACAGCAGCAGCGTCAGAGCGGCGCCGGTTTCCTCAGACGGTGGTGGAGAGACAGTAGTGAAGTAAAACTCCTGCTTGTTGCACACACAGAGCTCTATTTATAGGACTAGCTCCGTCGTTTAAAGAGAGAACTGGGGAACATCTTCCATCTTCCATGTTTCCCTTCTCTCTCCTCCTTCTCCTCCTTCTCTCTCTTCTTCAGTGCTAGATTCTCCTCTATCTCTCTCTTCTTCAGCGCTTTTTTCTCCTCATCCTTCTCCTCCTTCGCTCTCTTCTTCAGTGCTAGATTCTCCTCCTTCTCCTCCTTCTCTCTCTTCTTCAGCGCTTTATTCTCCTCCTCCTTCTCTCGCTTCTTCAGTGCTAGATTCTCCTCCTTCTCCTTCTTCTCTCTCTTCTTCAGTGCTTCATTGTCCTTCTTTCTCTTCTTCAGTGCTAGATTCTCTTCCTCCTTCTTTCTCTTCATCAGTGCTAGATTCTCCTCCTTCTCCTTCTTCTCTCTCGTCCTCAGTAATTCATTCTCCTTCTTTCTCTTCTTCAGTGCTAGATTCTCTTCCTCCTTCTTTTTCTTCATCAGTGCTAGATTCTCCTCCTTCTCCTCCTTCTCTCTCTTCTTCAGCGCTTTTTTCTCCTCCTCCTTCTCTCTCTTCTTCAGTGCTAGATTCTCCTCTTTCTCCTTCTTCTCTCTCTTCTTCAGCGCTTCATTCGCCTTCTTTCTCTGCTTTAGTGCTAGATTCTCTTCCTCCTTCTTCTCCTTCTTTCTCTTCATCAGTGCAAGATTCTCCTCCTTCTCCTTATTCTTTCTTTTCTTCAGGGCTTCATTCTCCTCCTTCTTTCTCTTCTTCAGTGCTAGATTCTCTTCCTCCTTCTTTCTCTTCATCAATGCTAGATTCTCCTCCTTCTCCTCCTTCTCTCTCTTCTTCTGTGCTTTTTTCTCCTCTGTCTCCTTCTTCTGTCTCTCAAGTTGTTCTTTCCTATCCAGCTTCTTCTTCTCCTTCGTAGGGTTTTCCGATTTAGGGTTAGGGGAGTAGCTCCGTCGTTTACAGAAAAAACGGAGGAACTTCTTCCATCTTCCATGTTTCCCTTCTCTCTCCCTCTTCTCCTCCATCCTTCTGTTATTCCGAGCTTTTTTCTCCTCCCTCAACTGCTGTAAGTGGGTCTCCATCTCCAGGATTCCCTTCTTCAGCTTCTCCTGGATCAGCAGACTTGTTTGATGATCATCGATCAGCGTCAAGATTTCTTCCTCCAGCTCTTTCACTCTCTTCTCCAGTTCGTAACGCTCCTGCTGAATCCGTGCCTCATTGGCGGCCCCATTGTCTTCCAACTTATACATTATTGAGACAATGTATATATTTTGCTGAAGCTCCTTCTGAGGAGCCAGAAGTTCATTCAAAGCATCGAGCTGCTTCTTATGGTCACTATTTATTTTCGTCGAATCATCGAGTCTTGCAGCCTGGTCTGCCTCCTGCTGCTTTAGAGCAGCATCCTCAGCAGCCAGAGGTTCATTCAAAGCATCGAGCTGCTTCTTATGGTCACTTATTATTCTTGTTGAATCATCAAGTCTTGCAGCCTGCTCTGCCACCCGCTGCTTTAGAGCAGCATCCTCAGCAGCCAGAGGTTCATTCAAAGCATCGAGCTGCTTCTTCTGGTCACTTATTGTTGAGTCATCGAGTCTTGCAGCCTGCTCTGCCACCTGCTGCTTTAGACTAGCATTGCCAGCGGCTTGAGGTTCAATCAAAGCATCGAGCTGCTTCTTCTGGTCAATTATTATTGTTGTATAATCATCGAGTCTTGCAGCCTGCTCTGCCACCTGCTGCTTTAGAGCAGCATTCTCAGCAACCAGAGGTTTATTCAAAGCATCGAGCTGCTTCTTCTGGTCACTTATTATTCTTGTTGAATCATCAAGTCTTGCAGCCTGCTCTGCCACCTGCTGCTTTAGAGCAGCGTTCTCAGCAGTCACAGGTTCATTAAAAGCATCCGGCTGCTTGTTCTGGTTACTATTTATTTTCGTTGAATCATTGAGTCTTGCAGCCTGGTCTGCCTCCTGCATTACAGCAGCATTCTCAGCAGCCAGGACGTCGGGAGTGTTTTCATCCGACTGCATTAGTCCAGGAGACTGAAAGACACAAATATACATATAACAGGTAAATACACAGTCCCATACTAACGTCCGATATATTCAAACAGACAGAGCTGAATGGACTTTAGTCATTTACACACGTCTGTAATAAGTAATAAAAGACAGTTGTGTGTTGAAGTCTCTCCAAGGGCGCTACAGGTTGTATGGAGAACGAAAAAAAGGAATGAGCACCTAGCGGTTATGGAAGTGTGTGACTCCAGCAAAATAAAGAAAGGGCCGTGTAAAAAAACTTACTGTGTCTGCAGAGATGTTGATCTTCTTCATGTTTGATGAAAGCAGTTGATGTAGGAAAAGTTCTTGAAAAGTAGTTTACTCTGTTGCGGTTTGAGGATGTTGTCAAAGAGAATGTTCTCGTGCAACTGAAGTCTACAAATGGTGTGACTGTACTCATGAGATGTGTTGCCCCTTATATAAAAGGCAATTGTAACTGTTGCTCTTTTATATGAAAGGCAAATGATCAAATAACATGGTATCAAAGGATCCAATTATCTGTATGACATGACAACATCATAGGATCAAATAATCTAAGGATATATTATTTGAATTGATTTGAACACTGTTATGCAATATATATATATATATATATATATAAATAATAACAATAACAATAATAAACAAATATTTCTTATAATTACCCTGATGTTAATATGTAATATCATCTCTTTCGTATGTAGTCAATTGAACCTGTTGCTCCTTTAAATATAAGTCAAATTACACTGTTATGCAATATATATATATATATATATATATTGCAATATATATATATATATATATATATTGCATAACAGTGTTCAACTCAATTCAAATAATATATCCTTAGATTATTTGATCCTATGATGTTGTCATGTCATACAGATAATTGGATCCTTTGATACCATAGGTTATTTGATATATATATATATTGCAATATATATATATATATATATTATATATATATATTGCATAATCCAGGCAGCCAATAACTGTTAAAGGTATTGATGTCCCTGATTTGTCAAATGCTTTTAATATGTTTTACTCTCGTTTCGAATCATCTGATTTCTCTGAGAACATTTCTATGTGGAGGGACTCTCTTGTCCCTCACAATGACATTGTGATAGCCCAGGAAGTAGTAACTCTGTGTAAGAGAGTTAATATTATGAAAGCTGCAGGCCCTGATGCTGTTTGCGGACGCACACTGCGTTACTGTGCTGACCAGCTCAGTGTGGTATTCACTCCACTCTTTAATATGTGTGCTAAGAAAGGCCAGATACCTCAGATATGGAAGAGGTCCACTATAATACCACTAGCGAAATCAAAAAATCCCCAAGAGATAAAAGACTTCAGACCAGTAGCACTTACATCCTTAGTAATGAAGATTTTTGAGAAAATTATTAAGGATGAAATCATGTCCCTGGTCAGTGGTAAACTTGACCCATTGCAGTTTGCTTATCAAACTGGGAAAGGTGTAGATGATGCAAAACTCTTCCTTTTAGACACAATGTATAAACATTTAGAAAAGCCTGAATCTCATGCTAGATTGTTATTTGCAGACTTTTCTTCTGCTTTCAATAAGATGCAGCCACATATTTTAATTGAGAGACTAGCTGCTGAGTTTGAGTTACCCCATCAGATACTGTTGTTGCTTTTAAACTTCTTAACAAACAGAACTCAGAGGCTCTCTGTGAATGGACACTTGTCCCAGGCCATTACCTCGAATACTGGTTCACCTCAAGGGTGCGTACTCTCACCTCTGTTGTTCATTTTGTACACAGATAGCTGTAGGTCCTCTCAACAGGGAAGTTATCTAGCTAAATTCTCAGACGACACTGCGTTGCTGTCCCTTTTCCAAGGTCCACATTGCAGCCATGGCCTTGCTTTGACATCGTTTGTTAATTGGTGTGATAACAATTCTTAGATCTAAATATAGAAAAAACAAAGGAGCTAGTCATAGATTTTGGGAAAGTGAAGGGAGCGCTCAAACCAAGTATCATCCATGGGGAGGAAGTCCAACTTGTGGACACCTACAAATATCTAGGCACAGTATTTGATAACCAGCTTAAATTCCATACAAATACAGAGGTAATTGTTAAAAAGGGACAACAAAGAGTTCACCTGTTGAGAATACTGAACTCTTTCAGTGTCTCTAAAGTTATTTTGAGAATTTTTTACCAATCTTTCATTGAGAGTCTTTTAACTTTTTCCTTTATATGCTGGACTAACAGTCTGTCAGTTAAAGACATGAATAGTTTAAATAAAATTGTGAAGATCTGCTCTAAGATCACTGGCATCCAGCTCAAGAGCATAAGTTCATTGTGGAACAAACAAGCAGTCCAGAAAGCCAAATGCATTATCAGTCAGCCTGACCATGTCCTCAGTAAAGAATTTAAACTAATGCCTTCAGGGCGGCGCTACTGTTCAATCAGGACAAGAACAATGAGGTACTCCCACTCTTTTATCCCTGCAACCATCAGGTTACTAAATGATGACAAAAGTAAGGAGTAGGTGGAGAGCACACCAGTGTTGCTGGGTGTTTCCGGGGGCAGGGTGGTTGTAACTGACGGGCTGAAATGAATTGTGAGTTAAATGTGTGTGTTGGACTGCCTTTGATATATGTTTTTGTCTACCTCCTATTGCTATTTATTATATTTATTAAGTAATCTATTATGTGAGACTGGAAACTGTGAACGAAATTGCCCATGTTGGGATAAATAAAGTTTTCTAATCTAATATAGATAATAACAATAACAATAATAAACAAATATTTCTTATAATTACCCTGATGTTAATATGTAATATCATCTCTTTCGTATGTAGTCAATTGAACCTGTTGCTCCTTTAAATATAAGTCAAATTATCAAATAACTTATGGTATCAAAGGATCCAATTATATATGTGACATGATAGCATCATATATATCAATATATATAATATAAATAATAACAATAACAATAATAATAATAAAACAAATATTTTAATATGTAACATCATCTCTCTGTGTACTTTAGCTGACTTAAGTTTCAATTGATAATTTCAATTGATTTCCCTTCAAATCTATCTATGGCCTCAGAATATCTGCTGATTTGTTCTGAGAGAAAAGTGTTTTCTCACCAACAGATAACGGCTCTAATGTCACATGACTGTTTGGGATCATGTGATGCAGATGTAGAACCATTTCTGTGATGAACTGAAGTGACAGGACTGGATCTGATCATCACAAAGTGAGTTCCCTATACGTAGAAGATCCTAAAGAGTAAAGTAGGGGTCAATCAATGAGTGTGTGCTTTCAGTCACACTTCAGATCTCAGGATAAGAATACACTTTTCTGACTGTGTAGGACTGAAGGAAGTTCAGCTCTTACTCCTCTACAGCTCCGTGGGGCCGCTGCACGAAGCTGTTGGTGCATCCGGGTCCTAAAGATGATGTTAGTATTCAACTAATCTGCAACAGCAAATACATTGTGTACATAACTGTGACCTGATTCACTGAGTTGTGAGTGGCTCAACGACCTCGTACGTCTGACAGAGCTTCGTCCAGAGGTTAAGATTCAGCCTCATAATGTGATGGTTTAGGTTCCGGAGTGTTTTCAGTGAAATATTTTGCACAAAGTTGATCAGTATTTCTTCTTTTAAATTATCAATATTTGTCCCAAAAAATGTTTATACTCTAGGGTTCAAGTTGAATGTCTGTATTTGTCTAATATCTAATCTCTGGAGAGGGGCTGCGTATCTGTGCTGGTGTTTCAGTGTTTCCCTGAGAACAAAAGGATAAAGACAGACCTAGTTTAACATAGAAATCTTTGACATGAATTTATTTTTCCACATCCAGACACTTAAACAGCTGAAAGATGTGGAATGTTTTTAATCTCAGTTTTTCGTCCATGAGTCTGTGACATTTGCAGGAAAAACCCATCATGGTATCATCTTCAGACATGTGCTGGTGTTCCTCTTCGAATTTCTCTCTCTCTTTCTCACACACGCACACGCACACACGCACACACGCACGCTGCCATTGTGGATCCAGAGCACAGCGTGGCAATCCGTTAATTACATATCTGCCAAAGTTCAATATTTTGGAGGCCATCGCTACAAAGGCAAGAGATGTTTTTGAAGTGTTGGCAGCTAGATGTTACTTTGCTTTACATACTATTATGCTTTCATATTAGATTAGATTTATTAAAAAGTTGATAAATAAAGGGGGGGAGCACCTTGGCTGCATGTTTTCAGTTTTAAATGATTATCATTTTTTCGGTATAAGATTCTTTGTTTGAATATTTTGTCTCTTTCTATACTGATCCTTTTTCGTCGTATTTTTAAACTAATGCAGGGTCTATTCTGAGATGTGTACTAGGAGAAGCACGTGACCAAGACGAAGATGCAGACGAGGAGAAACCCTCTTGCAGGTCTGTAGACTCCACAATACCAAGCCCTGATGATCAACAACCCTCGACAAGCAGTTTAGGGACAGATCCGCAGAGGACCACCACCTCTGAAAGCACAAGTCCTTTCATTGAGAGTCCATCAGCAGGTTACAATGTGGAGACCTGTGTGTCCCCTCCAACTGATGCTGCTCTTTGGCCACCACAAGTTTTAGACGCGGATCGTATTGAAATAGTACGAAGAGGTCCATTTAAATTCCCATCAGATTTTAATTCCCAAGGGAACTAGATGGCAGGGCGTTTCATAGTAGCCTAGAATTCAAAACACTCAAATAGAGAGTGTGTTTTAGTTGTTCTACAGGCGTGTGTTTACAAAGTTAAGTAAAATTGTGTGAATTTCCTGTTTCTAAATCTTTGCTTAATTGAAGAAGATTGCTAACTTGTATACTTCTGCTTCTAAGTTTGTATTTAGGGATGACTATTTAATTTCCACAAAGATTTTGCACATCCCAATACTTGTGTGTATGTATGTTTTCGCTGTTCTGTGTACTGTGTTTACCAAGTAGATTTTCCTTTTTCGTTTTAATAAAATGTTAAACTGGCAGAAACAAACGTTTTTTTCTCGAGGGGGGCCATCATAAAGGAGTTATGCTTAGGGCACAAAAATGGCTAGCAGCGGCACTGAGGGGGTCCCTGCTCCATATCTCAACCAGTTTGGTAGTCCCCGCCCTGAAAACGGTTGGCGAACCCTGCTCTAGATCTTGGTTGCCTTACATCTGAAATCTCAAACATTTGGATGAGGACTATTCTGTGACGAACCGGAGTCGAATCTGTGTCCGGTAGGCTGCTGAGGTGATTAGGAGGAGCTTCGTCGTTTAAAGAGAGAACTGGGTGACGAACCGGAGTCGAATCTGTGTCCGGTAGGCTGCTGAGGTGATTTGGAGGAGCTTCGTCGTTTAAAGAGGGAACTTGGGAGCATCTTCCTCCACCGTGTCTCTCCTCTCTCTTCTTCAGTGCTTTCTTCTCCTCCTTCTCTCTCTTCTTCACTGCTAGTTTCTCCTCCTTCTCCTTCTTCTCTCTCTTCTTCTGTGCTTTTTTCTCCTCTGTCTCCTTCTTCTTCAGTGCTAGTTTCTCCTCCTTCTCCTTCTTCCCTTTCTTCTTCAGTACTTCATTCTCCTCCTTCTTTCTCTTCTTCAGTGCTAGATTCTCTTCCTCCTTCTTTCTCTTCATCAGTGCTAGATTCTCCTCCTTCTCCTCCTTCTCTCTCTTCTTTTGTGCTTTTTTCTCCTCTGTCTCCTTCTTCTGTCTCTCAAGTTGTTCTTTCTTTTCCAGCTTCTTCTTCTCCTTCATAGGGTTTTCCGATTTAGGGTTAGGGGAGTAGCTCCGTCGTTTACAGAAAAAACGGAGGAACTTCTTCCATCTTCCATGTTTCCCTTCTCTCTTCCCCTTCTCCTCCTGCTCGCTGTTATTCAGCGCTTCATTATCCTCCTCCATTGTCACTTTGTCCAGCTCCAGGAATCTGCTCCTCAGCTTCTCCTCGTCCAGCAGAGTGTCAGTGCGCAGTACGACGTTTTTTACTCCATCGAGCCCTTTCTTTGTTTTTGACAGACCGTCAGGCTTCTGTCCAATAGAGTCCTTGATAAATGTATTTGGCTGAAACTCATTCTGAGCAGCATTCTCAGCAGTCAGAGTTTCATTCAAAGCATCCAGCTGCTTCTTCTGGTCACTTGCAGCCTGATCTGCCTCCTGCATTACAGCAGCATTCTCAGCAGCCAGGAGGTCGGGAGTGTTTTCATCCGACTGCATTAGTCCAGGAGACTGAAAGACACAAATATACATATAACAGGTAAATACACAGTCCCATACTAACGTCCGATATATTCAAACAGACAGAGCTGAATGGACTTTAGTCATTTACACACGTCTGTAATAAGTAATAAAAGACAGTTGTGTGTTGAAGTCTCTCCAAGGGCGCTACAGGTTGTATGGAGAACGAAAAAAATGAATGAGCACCTAGCGGTGATGGAAGTGTGTGACTCCAGCGAAATAAAGAAAGGGCCGTGTAAAAAAACTTACTGTGTCTGCAGAGATGTTGATCTTCTTCATGTTTGATGAAAGCAGTTGATGTAGGAAAAGTTCTTGAAAAGTAGTTTACTCTGTTGCGGTTTGAGGAAGTTTTCAGAGAGAATGTTCTCATGCAACTGAGGTCAGCTAATGGTGTGACTGGACTCATGAGAGGTGTTGCTCCTTTATCTCATCTCATCTCATTTTCGTCCGCTTATCCGGGGTCGGGTCGCGGGGGGAGCAGCTCAAGCAGGGGGCCCCAGACTTCCCTTTCCCGGGCCACATTGACCAACTCTGACGGGGGGATCCCGAGGCGTTCCCAGGCCAGTGTTGAGATATAATCTCTCCACCTAGTCCTGGGTCTTCCCCGAGGTCTCCTCCCCACTGGACGTGCCTGAAACACCTCCCAAGGAAGGCGCCCAGTGGGCATCCTTACCAGATGCCCGAACCACCTCAGCTGACTCCTTTCTAAGTGTTGCTCCTTTATATATAAGGCAATTGTACCTTTTGCTTTTTCATATGAAGTCAATTGAACCTGTTGCTCTTATATATGTAAGGCAAATTATCAAATAACCTATGGTATCAAAGGATCCAGTTTTAATTGCTAATTTAGATTGATTTCCCTTCAAATCTATCTATGGCCTTTAAGAGATGTTGTGTGTGTGACGTAGTGCACCTGATGATTGTGGGTAGGGCGCTACAGTTTGTATGGAGAACGAAAAAAAAGAATGAGCACCTAGCGGTGATGGAAGTGTGTGACTCCAGCGAAATAAAGAAAGGGCCGTGTTAAACTCCAAAAACGTCTTCTCCTCCTTGATAAACTTATCGGACAGCTGGTTACCGGCAAGACAACGAGCTAGAAGAACAGTGAGCTCCCAACCACGGTTGAAGGAGCCGAGTTACTGCGCAAGAAGGGGGGGGGGGGGGGGGGGGAGAGAACCAATTAGTCCGTGTGCAGCTCTGTGGCTCTGCCTGGTGACAAGCTCTGTGGAGCCCAACCTCATAATGGTGCTCGGCTCGCAGGGGCTGCTCCCGCCTCAACTGCTTCTCATCAGGACACCCTACAGGGAGCGTGCGTCCGTGCGTGTCAAAAGAAGCAACTTGCATGGCACGTTAGCCACTGGACGGCAGCTGAGAGATTACATGGCGGTGCAGATTGGTAGCTGCAGCACGCTCGAGGCGGAAACTCGGCACAGCGAGATGCATTGTTTGTGTCGGTCACAGAACACGAGGCTGCAGAGGGAAACACAATAATCTCATTGTATGATTTAAATCTCAGCAGGCGAAAGGAAAATAAGAGCGTTTTCCTCCAAGCGCTAATTAAGTAGAAGGCACATTTTAAATTGGTCTAAAAGGAACTTTTATCATTTACAGGTCTTAAACCAGCAACCTTCTGGTTTAAGACCTGACGTGGAGCTGAACCTGCTCCACGTCAGTTACAGTCATTCAGGATCTAAAACGAGGGGCAGTGCCACAAAGCAAACGTTCTCCATCGCTCTTCAGGGACCGAGGACTCTGCAGAATTGATCTTTTCTTAATGTTGTTGTTCTTTCACCTTCAGGATTCTGCCGTTTGAATCATATCGCAATTTAATTAAAAAAGCTTTTAATACCTGCTTTCCAACCATTCATTTTTTTGTCGTTGGGGCTAATGTTGCTTACTTCAATCTTGATGTTTGGTTCCTGTTGGTGAATTGTGAAATAACTGCTGTTTTGTGCAATTTCGGAGATACAGGGAGACGTCGCAGCTGAAATCAAATCATTTACTGATACAAACCTGTGTTTTGATTTGATAGTTGTTTCAAAGTGCAGCTGAGGCCAATGGGACTGTTATCACAGATATTTGGCCATAAACAAAAATACTGTAACAAACAAACCACCTTTTCTTATGTAGCGCCAACATTCTAAACAAAGTTTGACTTGATGGAGGCATGGATTATGGAAATATACAAATCCCATATCATCAAATAAGTAATTAAAAACCAAACTTATCAGAAAACCTTCTCTTCTTCCATCTTTCCCCGTGTGAGACTTGAAGTTTTTCTGTTTCATGTGAAATCAAATGAAATCCATGACGCCTGGTTCCTTTGTATGATTCAGTCTGAGTTGTGTTTGTCCACAGAGGACGGGAACGTGTCTCCTTCCCCCTGTTCCCTGTTTCTCGGTCAAACATCAGGAACCGTGTCATCTATCACTTTGTATTATTCTGGCATCAGAGGTAAAGTCTCTCTGACTTTCATCAGCTCGAGCTGTAAACTGTGAGATCGGTGCTGCTGCAGCTTCGTATCTGCCGGAAACAGGTGAAAACCTGCACTTCTACGAGGAGACACGTTGGACTGCGCTCCTCATGACCTCATGCAGGGTTACGCTTGTCAAATAGTGAGTACACACAGAAGCCTGCACACACACTCATTAAAGTACAGTACAGGCAGTGCACACACAGACTTATATATATTAAATTCTCTGTTGGCCCTCTCCTCGCACACACACTACCTCAGCCAAACCTGAATGAAACATTTATACAGGAGCCTGCATTTACATACCGAGCAAGCGTACGCAGCTGAGACTGGTTGTTAAAAATACCTCCGCTGCATCTGCGTTTGACACAACATTCTGCAAAGTGTCGCTCCGCATCTCAAGGTACAAAAATAAGTGATTTTACAGGAAATACAGAAGAGGCAAAAAGCTGAAACTGAGTAAATGGCTCCTGGAGTGAAAGAGAAATATAGAGCTAGTGTCAAAGCGGGCGAAACACTAGAAGACAGAATATGCTGAGTATCACAGGACACTGTGACACCAGCTGATCGACGCCCAGAAGACATGGGCAATGAGAGTGTGATGTCCTGGTGTCCTCAGACTTTTGTCCAGTTTCCAGTTTCGATTCAACAACACGCGGATAAACATGTCAACAGGACTTTCCCAGTATTTACTGATTTGATTTATGACGATCCAGAAAGTAGGATCTCTCTTTGCATGTCCCCTTTTAATTTAAAAAAGGTTTTTAGATTTATCAAGAGAACCCCATTACCTTGTGTGGTTTTCACAATCACGCTGCTAAATCGAGCTCAGGAAAAAAATCTCTCTCCATCGGCTGCTCGTGTCGACAGGACTCGTGTCCAGCGACTTTGAAAATTGCTCAGTCAAGTACAAATTGAACCCCAGACCATTCGGGCGCCGTGGCAAGAGAGGAACTCCAGAAGAATGGCCTCTTCTGGAGAAATGCCACAACATTTCATCCCTGCTGCAGAGATTTTACACCGAAGACTGGGAGGAGTGGATCCATGGGGAATGCTTCACAAATTAATATTCAATTACATGAGGACAAATAAACCACATTAAGGGTTTCTACTAGTTTCCATTGAGGTTTTAACATTTGTAGTCATTCAGAAAGAAAAGGATAGTAAACCGTTTGAGACATAAAAAGAATCACCTTGGAGCCGAGTAAGCAAGAACTTCAATCAAATCACTGAATCTTTTACATCTGTACAGACCTCGTGTCGTTTTCCATCGGAGTGAAGGAGCAGTGGTTAGGACCATGGATATATAAAAGGCTAGATGTCTCGGCCAACGGAGTCGAACGTCCGCACATGGCGGCCATCTTGCCACAGGCAGCTCGCCCACCCATAACATTGTGTTGCAGTGGTACGTACTTTTTAAATAACCATAGCTTGCTAAATTTTCAGCCTATTTTTAAACGGTTCGGTTTGTTACAAACGTCAGAGAAGTAGTTATGACACTGCATACTTATGAATAATTATGTTATTTTCTTAAAAGTAGAATACTGTTCTATATAGGTACAAGATTTCCCTTTACAAATATACATCAAGATTATTTTTTTTTCATTTAAAAAGTACATGTACCACTACCAACACAATGTTATGGGTGGGCGAGCTGCCTGTGGCAAGATGGCCGCCATGTGCGGACGTTCGACTCCGTTGAGCGGAAACGCGGATGAGACATCTAGCCTTTATATATATATCTATGGTTAGGACAGGAGATTATTTTGGGTTTTTTGAACGCAGCCCATATGGCAGCCTGCTCCTGTAACCTATCTTGCTGTAGTCGACGAATGGGCGGGCTTGATGAGCATCGAGCCAATCACCGCTCACCGCTTCAGCCTCTCCACCAATCAGGGGAATCGTGTCCTGGTAGCATGTTTAGCTAACCCTGTGCACACGTGAGAACGCAAGAAGGAAGAGTGGTGTGGATCCAAACTAAATAAATCAGGAGTTATCTTCAACTTGAGAACACACCAGACATGAAAAAGGAGCAGACAGACGCAGAGGAGCCGCTCGAGGTGAGATAAGACGAGTTTAACATGAACCTAGCTTAGCTTTTCGATGCTAACTCACTGCTGCATGGATGTTGCGCTCATGCTTTACGTACAACTCCACAGTCGTGTTACATTGGTTTCCATTACCTACAGAGATATTGAAACAGAATGACAGGGGCTTGACAAACACCAGCGTTAACGCTCATACAATACTGCTCCTTAATGGTTGAAGTCACATCTCAAAGAGGATTTTAGGCATACATGGTTAATCATATTTCAGAGTCAGCTCCACTGACGTGCAGAGTACCACAAGGTTCTGTTCTTGGTCCAGCTTTTTCCACCTATCAGTCATTTTAATGGAGACTTCAATCACTGCAACGCAATCAGTCATCTGAGAAATTTAACTTAATGCTTCAGGGCTATCACGAAATTGATGTCTTGTCACTTTCTGAAGCTAAAATCAGAAAAGCAGGTATTATTGGATGGTCTTGACCATCTAGCAGTCAATTTACTAACTCTCAATTCTCCAAGCCTTATATCTATACTCTTCTTATTACGATTCCTGGTAGTTCCTAAGTCAAGGCTGTTGAATAAGGGTGACCAGGCTTCTGCCATCAGGGCCCAAAGGCTCTCAAATTCCTTGCCAGAGGAGATTAGACTTGTCAGCTCTTCTTTTTTTTTTTTAATTGATGCCTAGAATATGTTTTTCTATAAGAAAGCCTATTAATGCTGAATTTAACTGGTTTTAGTAGTTGTTATTGTTTAAATATTTCCTTGTATTATTCTGTATC
Source organism: Platichthys flesus (assembly GCF_949316205.1). Lineage (NCBI taxonomy): Eukaryota > Metazoa > Chordata > Actinopteri > Pleuronectiformes > Pleuronectidae > Platichthys > Platichthys flesus. The sequence continues at coordinate 15,230,586 of NC_084947.1, forward strand.
GTTTTATTCCCATGTATTTTGTGTAGCACTTTGTAACCTTCTCTAGTTATATCCCGAAATAAATCTGTTCTAGTATGATAACAATTATCAAATTCATAACCTTATGCTGATTCCCTTCCATAATAATAACAAACATGTCAGTCTGAGGTGTTGCTGCTGCCTCATGTTGTGCTGTGTGTTGTTTCACAGATGACTCCCTCTGTTCCCGCTGATGAGGCGGAGGACAATGATGCTCCCGTCAAAGCTAAAAGGAGCAAACCTGATGACAAGGTGGTCTACCACGCGGTGAAGCTGTCTAGAAGTGACCTGTACAGACCTCCCACTGCACAGGAGCTCAACCAGCTGAAGGAGGCGGAGAGCCTGTTTCACTGCAGCCTGCTGAAGATGCAGGTTAGACCTGAGAGAGAAGTGTCATCAGAGACATGAGAAGGAAAAGGAAATGAATTTGTCTTAATTCAAGCCTGTTGTCCTGTGTAGACATTGAACTTTCACACACTCTTAAATTTATCAAAACTGACAGATGGAGGAGCTGCTGAAGGAGGTCACACTGAGTGAGCACAGGAAACGGCAAATAGATGCCTTCGTCCAGACAGTCACCGGGCTGCTACAGGCTGTGCCAGATTCACCAGAGGTTGAGGTTTGTAGAGAAAAAGTTTGTTACTGGAATAGTTAGCTTTATCCCCTTCATTCAGCTCTATACAAAGTCGCACAGACACATGCAAGCACCTTTTAAAAACTCTTTATCTCCGTGTTCAGGTTAGTGACCTGTCTTGGCTGTCAGGTGCAGTTAAGATCCCTTTCCTCCTGATGCCCAAAACGACAAAAGGCAGGTTCCACATGACAGCTCCTGCATCTGTTGACCTGATCGGCAGCTACCCCTTGGGCACCTGCACCAAACCAGCAGTCATGGTGGACCTGGCTGTCACAATCCCAGGAGTAAGTCACCTGCCCTCTTTTTACAGGCTGAATGCAAAACAGATATTGGGTGCTAAGAGACACTGACCTCTTTTGTTCTGCTAATCCCTCTGTTATTAGAATGTCCTCCACCCAAAGGACGTCTTGAACCAGAGGTATCCGAGAAAAAGAGCTCTGTACCTGGCGGGCCTGGCCCAGCATCTCGTGTCCTCATCCGAGATCGGCACCATGCGTTATTCATGTCTCCACGGGAACCGACTCCGACCCGTCCTGCTGCTGACCCCTCCTGGTATCGAACTTTTTCATTCACATCATACTGACCGCCTCTATGGGCATTGAATTTAGTTTTCATTGGATAGATTTTTAGCTATGACTCTTTTTTTTCTGAATGTTTTTATCTGTCTATGATTGTGAGACATGATGTGTTGTGGTGTCCATTCAAGACTCTTCCAGCTTCATGGTGCGCGTGCATGCGTGTCCACCTCCTGGGTTCTTCAAGCCCAGTCGTTTTCACCCCCAGAGGAATAATATCCGGACAGAGTGGTACACTGGACTGCAGACGGCCCAGTCTGGTAAGGCTAGTTCTTCAGATATTATCCATTAAAAAAAAACGATTCAGACAATTATCATAGGGGAATCCTGGAGATATCCCATTCTAAAGCGTTATCTTTTCTCGTTTTCTACAGAGAGCAGTGAACCACCCACTCCACATTACAACAGCTCTGTTCTGGGGGATTTACTGCCCAGGGCTCACCTCCAGTTTCTTTCGGCTGTCAGCTCCCACTGCTCAGCTTTTTCAGAAGGGGTGGCTTTGCTCAAAGTCTGGCTTCGTCAGAGAGAGCTCGACCAGGCAAGAGGCTCATTTGATTGTTGCACAGAGCTTATGTCCATTTTGTATTCTTCTAACCCTGTTTATCTCTTTCTTACAGGGCACTGGTTGTTTTAATGGATTCCTGTCTTCAATGCTGCTGGCCTATTTGCTAACATCTCGCAAAGTCAGTAACACCATGACAGCCTATCAGCTGCTTCGCAACAGCTTGAACTTTCTGGGTAGGAACATTTAAAATCTTCTTAATTCCAGATTTTTTTATATTGTATAATATGTATATAGTATAATGTGATATGTCATAGTAATAATAAATTGCTTTCCACTGTTTTGAATGTCTTGTAACTTCCACACCTGTCACTCTAACCCTCAGCCTCTACAGACCTGACCGTGAACGGGATCAGCCTTGCCAAAAATCCAGACTCTACAGCTGTGAGTGGTCCAGCTTGAATTTAAGACTACAAACCTGTCAATGTCATTTTTTCACACTTTATAAATGAATCACTATTATACAATTCCTCCTTTCTGTCCCCGCAGCCATCTCTCGCCGAGTTCCACAGTGCTTTCCAGGTGGTGTTTGTCGACCCCTCGGGACATCTCAACATGTGTGCTGATATGACTGCTTGTACCTACAAACAGGTAAATACTGTAAAAACAAATGCGCGATTATTACGTTTTCACCAGTGAGAGGAAGCATCAGGTTTTGACCGTTTTCAAATCGGTTCTCAGCTGCAGCACGAGGCGTCTGTGTCGATGCAGTTCTGGGACAACCCCACGGTGGATGGGTTCCACAGCCTCCTCATGACGCCCAAACCCATGATAAGGACAAGCGACCACGTTTTCCAGTACGGCTCAGATCATCAACTAATGCAACAACAACTTTTCTCATCCTGTTAGTCTTCCCTTTCTCATACTGTCGGTTCCTCTTCCACTCAGGTTATGTGAGCTGGCTAAGCTTCAGTCCAGCTGTAAGAAACTGAATCTCCTCAATGAGCTGATGGACCACAGTGGGAATTATGTCCATGCTGCTCTCCCGTTCCTACTGTCACTGCTTCAGCAAGGACTGGGCCAAAGGATTCACCTCATCACCCACTCTCTCTCTCCAGACCCTGAGGTGGGAATGATTTACATTCAGTGGTCCACACCAATTTTTTACCTCCACCAAGGAGGTTGTTTGTTTTTGCCATTAGTCTGTTTGTCTGGCAGTTAGCAGGATAATGCAAAGATGCTGAACTGATTTTTACACAGTATATTTTTACATTTTTATGAGTTCTTCAAGTAATAATGCTGAGTTCTTGATCACAAAAATCAAGCATATTGATAGGACTGATATCTACATCTGTGCAATTTGGTGCGGCTTGATTGGCTTTAAGGGGACTGTTGGGCCTTGGTGGAGGTATGTGTTCCTCCCATAATAGTATATATTCTGTGCTACTAGTAGCAAAGGCAGAACAGTCCCCATGTGAAGCACTTGTTTTCACTAGATCCAGATTTTTTGAGGATCTGGATCAAATTGCACACACTCATGAATATCAGTCCCTTAAAGAGCCTACTTTTAATTTTAAATCTAGATCCGTGAATTACTCTTTGTGAAGCAAATTGTTGAAAGACACTATCGCAAACGGTTCCTGGATCTTGCACCAGAATTCTTATCATCATGCCTCTCCCCTCAACAATAATTAATGGAAATCTGTTGAGTCGCTTTTTCGAATTCTTGCTGTCAAACACATAAACATAGCCTTCTCAGTGGAGGTAATTACATCCGCATTAATACTACTACAGCAGTTCATGTTAGTGATTAAAAGTGCCCATCAAAATATATGTACATTCTACGGTCATTAAACCAATGAAGTTGTTGAACTTAATTCATTTTTTTGGTTTCATCACAGTGGTGTGTGGAGAGTGAAGCCCCAAAACACAAAGCTCAACCTCCTCTCTCCTTCGGTCTGCTCCTGAGGCCGGAGCTGGCCGCCTCTGTGCTTGAGAGAGGTCCGCCTGCAGACAGCCCTAGGGTAACCTCACCAGTCTCTGTCTTCTGTGCATGTGTGGAGTGTTTCATTCCTTCTTTTCCCAATGTGGTAACAGGAGTTAAACTTAAGTTGATTTGAGTTCAGTATCAAAAGTGCAGTGAAGAGGGAGCACTCTGGTACTACATTGTCCCACAGGCTTAAAGTTACACATGCTCACCGAACCATGGCTATTATTATTATTATTATGTAGTATGGTTAAAATATGTTCAGGATTGTAGTAATCTAAATGTAGTAGTTGTGGCCACAAATTGGTTGCAGTTCTAATACGGCTGACATTTGCCCTGTTAGGCAGCCGAGTTTCGCCAGCTGTGGGGTCCTCGCTCCGAGCTGCGCCGCTTCCAGGACGGCGGCATCACCGAGGCCGTGCTGTGGGAAGGAGAGAGCATGTGCCAGAAACGACTGGTCCCCAAACAGATCATCTCACACCTGCTACAGCTGTATGTATTTTATCATAGGATCAGCATACTGAGACACAACAGCCATCACATTAATACTGGTTATTATACATTGGTAGTTTGTTCAGTGTCTTCTATCTGTGCAAATATTAACTTTGATACCATGGTTACAAAGATTACAACTACATGATTATAAAGACATGTACTTTGTAACTACCATGTTATAAACATTACTTGGGTTAAGGTGAATGATGATGTTGCTGACATAATTTTACCACTGGCTTTATGTAGCTAAGTAATCAACTGCAATTCAGCTGATATCAACTACTGTAAAGTGAGTTCCCATGTGGCTCCATTTTTAACAGTTCGCACTCTGGACCTTTTAATGGAAGAGTTAAATTCTCCGAGGAACCTGAGGGCAGCTGTGGCTCAGGAGGTAAAGAGGGTCAGTTGTTCGATCCCCGTCTCCTAGAGTCTGCATCCTGTAGTGCCCATTGGCAAAATACTGAATCTGACATCTACCTTGACTGTTTATAAATGGTGTAGTAGAAGAAACACCATATGAATGCATGTGTGAATGGGTTCATGAAACTTGTACTGTAAAGTGCGTTGAGCAGTCTCTAAAACATGAAAAGCGCCATATAAATACAATCTATTCAACTTTTTTTGTCGTCAGCATTGGGGAAGCACCTGTTGTTAAAGCCTTGTTATCGCCCATTTCTTTCTGACTGTTGTGTCCACCACTGCACCACAGTAGCCTTAATCTATGATCAGTACAGGAAGTCAGCGTAAGCCTTCATCATGTTTGGTCTTATAAATTACGCATTTCGGTTTACAAAGATCATCATGTCAACATGCTCTGGGCTCAGTCTTGTTCGCATTGTAGCAAACGCTTGTCCCGACTCAGACAACAAAGACGGTAGCGATACCCCTGGTACGCACAAATAGTGTCTCGCCAGGGTGGCCAGTTTGGGGAATCTCGGCCCATTCACCCTCCACCAATCAAGGGGGTTTATGTCCAATGAGGGGGCGATGTCTCTCAAGTAGTAGTCTACCTGAGCCTCAGAGTCTGTGGCGTAGGAGGAGCTGTAGTTGTCTCCGAGGAGCAACATCATGGTGTTTTTGGTGTCACTTCTCATTTGTGTGGGCATTGCCACCTGGCTAATATCAGGCGTGATCAGGGTTTCTTGCTGTTCATCCTTTGGACCCACTGTGGTCGTTACGACATCTAACTTTGAAACCAGCTCGTGCAGTTTGACCTTGGCAGCCAGTCTCCCTGTCGGCGTCAGGAAGCTGAGATGTTTGTGACGAGGGTCCAGCATGGAGGCGATCAGAGCTGGTTTGGACGACAAGTCATTAGAGTCGACCTGCAAACAGTAGAATAACAAAAAGGGAATATATGAAGAGGAAGATTATTTTTGTCATTATATATACATTATATAACCAAATGTATTTTACTTAGTTCATGCCTACCTCCATGTGACTCCTAAGCGACGTCTGAACTTTCAGCTTAAACTCTGACACTTGTTCAACATCATTCTCTCTTGGCACAAGGTGAGTCTGAATTAGGCTGAATGTGATTGGGTAGATGTTTGAAATGGACACCTCTGTTTCAGCAGATATGACTGTCGTTGCCCATTTCAAGGTTGCCAGCACAGGTGTGAAATTCTCAATTATTTGCCAGTAGTCATCTTCAATCTCAAGGGTCTGGGCTTCCTGTCTGTTGGTGACTGTGCGATCGGAGAGCACAGCTTTAATAGCCCACCTTTGCTCTAGTAAGCGTTCAAACATATCACAGATCGTGTCCCATCGAGCTTTGCTCGACTGGATAAGCTTGTGCTGCAGCAGGCACATCTGAACCTGCTTCTGCTCCAAGGCCTCAACCGCCAGCATGTTGTGACTGAAGTGCTTGGCAAGTTTCCCTGCAGAAACTATGATGCGGACTAAATCCCCACTCAGCCCATTACTGACGGCCTGCTGCAGTGTAGTGGCAAAGCAAGTGGCGTAGTCCCAGCTGACGCGGGCACATGCATGTGCTGACAAAATGTCTTGTGTGTTGTTATGAACACACGCTGTCACTTTCCCATCGATGCCCCACGTCTTCACGGTGTTGAGCAGCTTCTCTGTGACGCTGTCTGTAGTGGGCTGACTGTCTGATGACAGCTTGTGTGTCTGCAGCACGGCTGCCCTGCCCAGCCACTCCTCCGTGATGAACGAGCAGGACACTGTGATGTACCTTTGGAAGGGCAGTTCTGTCCAGAATTCAGCAGTGAGAGCCACTTTCTCCACCCTACTCAGCTGCACCACCAGCTCCTCCACCTTCTCATGGAAGTGTCCTTCAATAAGACGTGTGATTTCACCAGTAGATGGCATTCTATAATTATGCACTGTGTATGCAAGTAGCTCTCGAAACCCATCCCCACTAACCATGCTGATGGGGAGCATGTCCTTCTCTATCATCCTGGAGATGAGTTCAGTCACCTCGGCGTGTGTGGCCAGTGACACCCCGTCATTAGGCATCGTGTCGGGGTGCTTGCTCTTGATGTGGTACATCATGCTGGTGGTGCTGCTCCTGTACTTAAGCTTGGTGTCACACATGGTGCAGTGGACCTCGTCGTCCACTTTGATGAAAATGTCCCACACGGAGCTCCGCTTCAGGCGCTTCCTCTCCCCGTAGTCTCGCTCGTGGATGTTCGCCGCCACGTTGGGAGACATGACGTTCACCTGCATGATGTCCTGGTTGTTAGCGGCGCTCTCCTCCTCGCTGCTGCACTGGACGGTGCAGATCAGCGGCTTCTCGTCCTCGTCCAGCGGCGCAGTGTGCGGATGGTGCCTGCTCATGTGGTGCATCATGGTGCTAGTGGCTCCGCCGCAGTACTTCAGCGTCGCGTCGCATTTCATGCAGCGGACGAAGTTGCCCACTTGTTCGAAGCAGTCCCACACCGAGCTGCGTCTCCTGCCGGTCCGCTTCATGTCCCGAGCCGCTGCGGCACACGGAGCCCAGGGATGTTTCCGTTAGCTAGCGAGCTAATGCTAACTGCCAGCGCATGAATGTAATAAAACCCTGAATCATGCCCCAGTTGACTTCAGCACATTCCCTGACAGCAGAAAGCAGAGTGGGGGGTAGGGGTGTGGATTTGCGGAAGCCTCACTTGTCTCTTTTTAAATGGAAATGTGATATTTATTGTCCACCAGACACGCAGAGATCCCCGAGTCCTGTGTGCGGTATGTGGGGGCGATGGTGGATGACGTCATCAAGACGGGAAGTGAGGTAAGTCGTTGAGATTTAATTGACATGTTTTTAGACATTTAAATTGAAAATAAAGTTGATGATTCAGTGAAAACAAATATAATTAATTTGGGGTAAATGTTGGGGTATAATCTGCTATGAGGGCCCGGCAGTATCTGTTTACCCTTGTACATATATTTATTTGTTTTCTTAAATGTTATGTTTGTTAATTATATTGTGTTATTTAAGGCCTGAAATGTTGGAATGTTTGTTATTGCATGACAAATTAAATAAAATAATGTAGACGACCAGTGTAGGGGGTCAGTATTGCACCATTAGATAAGAAACTTTATTGATCCCATGCAGTAAAAATGCACCTGTTACAGAAGCAGATAGTCAGAATGAGGTCTAGAAAGAACACACAGAGGATAACAAACAATAAAATATGCAATAAGAAAGAAAAAAAATAAGGTACAGAATATTAATTTATTACGCACTTTACATCGTAAAGGCTATTTGTATAGGGACATACTTGAGTAAATTGCAGTGAAGTAGACATTTATATAAACTGTTATTAGTTTATAGGCAGGTATGGTACAAAATATGAATGTTATGAGCCATATATATTAAATGTGTATAATTTCACAGTAGTATGCTAAATAGCAGTATAAATAAATAGGTATAAATATACATTGCATTTACATAAATGTATAGTAGGTGAATATATCACAATAAGAGCTGGCCTGAGGAATAATATAATTGATATAAGTTGTACACATGGAAGAAAAGTAATGTGCAAAGGATGCTTATGTGCAAAAGGACATTTTTATCAGCAATAGTGCAAGTAATGATGGGAAGTTGTGTCTTCAGGTGCCCAGTACAGGAGAGGAGGACAGTCTGAAGGTGGTTCAGTCTTATGATGACCTGAGTAGAAAACTGTGGAGGCTGGAGGGTCTGCCTCTGGCCATCACAGCAGTGCAAGGAGCTCACCCTGCGCTCAGATACACACAGGTAAAGCCTCTGGTTCTCAACAGGAAAATTGCTCTTACTCATTGCTCTATTACTCATGTAATTATTGGCAACATTTTTAGTAATTCAGTATCATTTTAAAGACCTCTTCCATGCAGCTCCTGCTCAGAGAGCTGTTCTAATGGTGTTGACAGCTGTGGCTATTGTACGTTGTGACTGTTCTAACATGTCAGCTGTGCCTTGCAGGTCTTTCCCCCTCAGCCACTGAGGCTGGACTATTCCTTCTTTGAGAGGGAAAAGACTGCCAGATCATTGGTGCCAAAGGAAGACAAACCGTGCCCCCCTTATATCACCCCTATCACAGGTTAGTGCCTGATCTACCTTCATGTCAGCCCCTGGCTTTCGTGTCTCTACTCTTATAAAATAATAAAAGCCAAGAATAGCAATTAAAATATAAGTGGTACTGCTAAGTGAGTTATGCACTGTTTACCTTAGAGACTACATTACACATCAATTTTCACTCTCACTTAATTTCTCTTTTCCTTGCACGTGTGTTCCCTGTACACACGTCAAAGCTGGAAGATTACAGCAACTTAACCACAGGTAATTGGCCTCATAGACTCTTAAAACATGTGTTGGTAACCCTCATTGTTGCAGTGATCTGTCACATGGAGGGGAGTGGAAAGTGGCCTCACGACCGCCTCGCTATCCGTCATATCCGCGCCGCTTTTCACAACAGCCTGGGAGAGTTGCTCAAGAACCAACATAATTATACGTCCAGGCCCTGCCCCACACACCTGGATGTCTGGAAGGTGAGTTTGTTTACATGACTCACTTTGTCTGTGAACCTGACTGTAGAGATAATGCAAAACAAGTTTGTTGGAATCTTATTAGATCTGGGATGTTTTTTAGCCTTGGCACTTTTTTTTTTTTTTTTTCCATTGAAGTTCACTGGATTGTTTATTAACATCCTCTCGCCTCCATTTGCTCATGTGTCAAGGACGGTTTGGCGTTCCGGGTGCAGGTGGCCTATCATCGGGAGCCTCAGGTGCTGAGGGAGAGCGTGAATGCAGAGGGCCTGCTGGTTGTGAGGGACAATGAGGAGGCTCAGGCTCTGGAGATGGCCACAATTCACAAGCCTCTGCTCACGAGCACATTACATGGGTAAAACTCAAACAGTGACGCAAAGTAGAACCTGCGTTTGAGAAAGCAGTGTTGCAGCTAGAATCTTTACAGATATTTTGGGACCATATTTTCACTTTCTTTAACTTATGACCTACTTTTCTTCCTCCCTGTTCTTCCTTTTTCCCCCTGTATCATTGTTGTTTTGCTTCCTCTGCGATTACACTATTACTTTATTTTCTTCTCCATTGTTTACATTCCATCTTTCTGTTGTCAGGCTGCAGCAGGAGCACCCAAGTTTTGGTGCCGTGTGTCGCCTGGTCAAGCGCTGGCTGGGAGCTCAGCTCTTCAGTGAGGACATTACAGAGGACGCGGCCGACCTGCTGGTGGCGTCACTTTTCATGCAGCCCGCACCTTTCACTCCTCCTGGGTGACTACCACTTCTACTTTTTGATAATCTGTGCACGTTATCAGGGTCGCCTGCGAGAACACAGTCTGTTTACATGCCTTTGTTGGTTCAGTTGGTCATGTGAGTGAATTTGTCCTCGTTCCCCAGTTCTCCCCAGGTGGGCTTCCTCCGCTTCCTTCATCTGCTCTCCTCCTTTGACTGGAGGAACAACCCACTGGTGGTCAACCTCAACAACCAACTCTTAGGCACGCACACACACACGCACCAACACATACACCCCTCTTCTCTCCGTGTCACACAAACAAATCCTTCCTGTCCGCTTTCTATTTACACACCCGACATACTTTAACATCCTGCTCATGTGTGTTGCTGTTTCCACGCAAAGTTGAATTGTTGTTCTCTTCTTTGGTCACGTGTAGCCACTGACTACACAGAAATCAAGAATGACTTCATGGCCTCCAGAGAGTCTCTGCCTGTCATGTTTATAGCTACGCCTAAGGACAAAACAACATCGATGTGGACCAAGCGAGGACCTAGTGTACAGGTCAGTGGACATGCAAACGCACAAGCACAACTTGCACAGCAACACATTTTAAGTGATCAGTGATCAGTCAAAGAATAAGACAAAATGGGATGATGACATAAACAAGGTCACAAACACAGTTAATTACAAACAACGGTGTAGAAAAGAGTTGCATGTTCTTGGCAAAGAGCAGTCGCATAGTTTCCCGATCCTGGAGCCTTTCCTCAGTGCACATTGTTCTCCTGGATCACACTGTCAAATTATATGCAACTATTATAAGAAGTATTGATTAATGATTTACAGCTGATAAGTAAACAGTAAATGTCCCTGGAAAAATTATAAATGTTTATCGCAAAACAGATTTTTAGACGAGATTATTGTCTGCACTACTCACCACAGGCAAATAGCCGATCTTTCTTCTCAGAGCTGAAAATTGATGGTTCTGAAGTCTTTCCAAAACCTCATGTAAATCATTGATCTGGAAATGCAGAAATTGTATTTATTAATTTAGCATAAAACCAAAATATGAATTAATAAACAACGTTTCAAAGGCTCAATGTCCCTTAGTATATCCACAGCCTCCTTAGCCAACTCTTTGAAAGCACTTCATATGTTTTTTGGAGACCGTCAGGTTTAGCTCACCAGTTGCTGTTCATTGCCGTTTTCTGACGTGGTGAAATAGGGTAAATGTTTAGTTCTGTATTCCTCTGTGTGGATGTGAGCGTAGCTGTGTAAGAGTCCAGCCATGCACAGCAGTGTCCTAAAAAGATGCACGCAGCAGCTCCCCATGGTGCGTAGCTGACCCAGATAAGTTTCCTGCGCTCGCCCACTTCACTCCCACCTACAAGCCCAACATTGACTCCAAGCCTCTCCCACCATCCTCTTTTATACGCCTGCTGAGAGCAGGATCTTTGTCCACTGTGATGTCATCTTGGGCTTAATGAGCAAAATTGTAATGTTTATGTCAATTATCCCCTCTCTGGAAGCTCAGGTTGCATGTGTTTTTATATAAATATATTTTTGATTCACATGCCCACCCTCACTGACTCCCAAACCTGAAAACGTCTTTCAAGACAAATACACAGATGATGAGCGAGTGACCTGGTGGGTTATTTGTAGTTGTTTCAATGCCTCTGAATGACCACTAGGGAGCAGATTGGATGCATTGAATCAGAATGAATGTTTAAGTTTTTCGTTCTGAATTCACAAGAGGCTTTCGGTCAACAACATGTACACGGCCGCAGACCAGACCACTTACCCCGTAAAACAAATAATGATCCTGTTGAATGAACATAATCATCATAATTTGGTCCATCTGACCGAGAGAAGTTAAAATACAAAAGAACAATGTAATGCGATGGAATCAGCTGAAATAAATGTTTGAGGAGTTCAGTGCGTTCAGTAAGGAGAAAGTAATTTTAAGCACCTTTTTTGAAAGATCATGAATTTTTTTTTTTTAAAAGCATCCCATTTTTATTATTATGCTTGTTTTTCTAATTGTGTAAATGAACAAAGAACCTCTTACTACTTGTGATTGGATCCCTCTGTTTATCCTAGTGGATTAGATAAGGCTTATCACTAGGTTCTCACTACACTCCAGGATATTGCTCTTGATGTAATGTTATTTATGATGGCATTGCCTTTGTGTGCATGCAGTTTTTATTACAGTGATAATTGTAATGGCAACCAGTAATATAAATAATTCCACCAAGCCCCAATAGATCCCTTAAATTGAATCGAGCCACACCAAATTGCAAACTCTTAAAGATCATTGCCTGAAATATGCCTCTTTTTATCCCCTCAGGATCCATAAATTATTCTGTGTGAAATTAGAAAAATCAAAAAAATGCAGACAATGTTAAATGGTTTCTTGTCCCATCCTTAAACCAAGTTTCATGGAAATCTGTTGAGTAGCTCTTTTGTAATCCTGCTGACAATCAATCAAACCATCCAACAAACTGACAGGGTTGAAACCGTAGCCTCCAGAATGTCTACAGCTACTTTTGGTTGTGTTTTCAGATGCTGCAGCGTGTGGTGATGGTGGCTGCAGAGAGTCTGAAAGTACTGGAACATCAGCTGATGGACGGCAGCCAGATTCAGGATGTCAGGGTGAGTAGCAGTCACTTGAAATCTCTCATTCACTCACCATTTCTTAAATGATCCAATGTTTCAGCGAACTGTCATTAAATACCTCTTCACTGATCCACTGGTGTTTGCGCGCAGGTGATCATGCGTCCTCCTCTGGACGCCTACGACGTCTTGATCCACCTGAGCCCGAAGCAGGTTCCCCTCCTCGCGCAAGCAGTAGACCCCCCCGCTGTCAACTTCAGCAGGGGCGGGATGACTGGCGGCGCGATCCAGCCCGGGGGGGCCCTGCCTGTCATCGACTACAACCCGGTGTCGCTCTACCTGGCCGAGCTCAGAGTGAGTCTGTCAGGGAGGGTGTCAGTTTCACATCACCTTGATAAAAATGTAAAGCAGTAGCTTCCTGATAAAACAGATAACTGGGAAATACCCAGTAAACTTTCATGTCTGTGCATTGTTCAAAAAGCCATGACATTGATGCATGAACACTGATGATATCTCTCTTTCTTTTCTACTAAAGCAGTAATATCCATGGTCTTCACCTTCTCTTTTCACACTCATATACATGACCTATATGCATATTTCTCAGCAAGCCTCTTGACGCTTGACCTCTGTCTTTGTCCTTCTCACTCCATCTCTCTTCTTGTTGTTTGTCCCCATCAACCATTGATGCGTTGAAAGGACATTTGCTACATTATGCAGCCAATACAGCCTGTGCACAGTATACACTGTGTACACCTAGCCCTCAATGACAGGGATCATCAGTCAATCCGAGAGCTGATATAGAAAAGAATAGAAAGCTTTATTGTGATTGTGCAGTATACAATGAGATTAGTTGTCCTCAAGTTAAGTTCATTTAACATTTGAAACCACATCAACCACCATACACATTCCTTCAGCCACTAAATGCACATTTAGTTTGAGAAGTAATGATTGCACTAGTTAAACAGATCCATTGGGTTAAGCTTAGCAAAGAGCTGCTGCACTCATGCACGCCACCATTTCACTGAGCTTATCAAATAGAGGTAAATGAAAGGGCGCATGGAAAGAAGTTAACTGAGGTCACTGAAGCGGTTTTCAGACCTGAACTCCAGAGAAAGTTACCACAATTGGTTTTCTGGAGTTTGCCTTTCACACATCAACACTGCAGCATGTATGACACAACTTTTTCATCCTGAGATATTTGTTTTGTTTTCCGTTTTGTGTTTGTCGCATGTAATAAGGGTCATCAACACAATCTCTCACTTGCTGTGCAGCAGACCTCCTGCTGTGTTCACAAATGGGCACATTCGGACATTACTCAGAAGTCTTACTAGGGGGCTTCTATGAGAAACTGTGGAGAGACTTCGGAGCCTCTTACTCGGTTGTTCTTGCATTCAGATTCATAGTATTCACAGTATAACATGCAGATCAAAGTGCTTGACAAAAAACGTAAGAACACAAGCTTAAAAATAGACGGGGAAATATGTTACAACAAAAATTTATGAAAAAAATGTGAAATAATTAATTGAGTAAGGCAATGTTATAAAGAAAAAGAAGTCATGATTACATTTATTTATAACAAAGGTTGGGCACTTTCTGAACTGTGTTGACAGAGAATGCACGTTAGTTCAGTTAGTTCAGCAGCGTTGACGCCTGATGACAGAAAGCTGCCTCAACATGTTTGTTATTCGTTTAAGATTAAGATATGTATATTCATACCAAACACATGCACAGACATGCACAACACACCCAAATTCAACCTCTGCATTTAACTAGGGATGCACCCATATGGAAATTCTTGGCCGATACCGATATTTAAAATAACAATCTGGCCGATACCGATATTTGTTTATTTTCTTTTTGTTGTTATTCATTCAACCTTTTGTGCCAGAAAAATAATTAAATCATTATTTAAAAAGCACTATTTAAAAAATGTTCAACCCTTCATCACTCTTATCTTTTAATGAGCACAAATTGAATCAGATTTATGAAACAATCTTTGATTTAACTAAACTTTATTTAACAGAGACATATTATGGTTCCTTGGGATCTTGATGAAATGACGGTAACATATTTTGGTCAAAATACCACAAGGATAATTTAAAACAGCACCTTTTAACCCTGTCTAAAAAAGCCCTGTTAAAGTATCATTATAGAGAACGGTCTTCTCATTGATTTACGGTAGCAGTATTGCCCGTTTATTAGATGTGTTACGGTTTCTGTCTGTATGACGTATGTTGTCAATTCCCTTGTTACCTGTGCATGAGACGGATGACTAGAGCCGATGCACATGAGAATAAAGTACTTAATCAGACGCTACGCTCATACTTTTTACGCCAAGTTACACTGCATGAGTCAAGATAACTTAACAAGCCCTCCTCAGTTTTACCTGTTTTTAGTATCGGGCAGAAATCACATCGCGTCAACACCCACCGTGGCCCTTCGCGATGATTGTTTTAATTAAACAGTCGGATTCCCCTGGTCCGCACCAGTTCTAAAGGCCTCAAGGCCTCAGTATGCTTCTCAGAGTCCGTTGCAGACGGACAGAGCGGACGGACCCTTTTTGATTTATAGTTCTACGAGCCTTTTGCTTGTGAAAACAATTCACCGCCAGAACAGTAGATGGCGCAACGGAAGTCGAGCTTAGAGAAGCCTACCTCATGAGGTATATAGAAGAAGTCCACGCTGGTTTATTTATGTCCTCCCGGCTCCTCACACACAGTGAACGATGGCAACTAATAGAAAAAGGATGTTGATGACGCGACAGTTTTTGCTGGAATAAAGTGACACCCAGCGGGTCATAATGCTTATGTTATCGTGTCTTAACGCAGCGGTTCCCCGGTCTTGTTTCCAAACTGCGTTGCTAATTCAACAGCTGCAACAGCTTGAAGCTACACGGAGGCAGCTAGCTCCACCCCCCCCCCTCAGCTTCCACACACAGTCAGCAGGGACACCCGATACTAACTACTACCAAGTGTTTGCTTGTAACCTGACGGTGTTTGAGAAACAGTGTCATGACAGCCGTGGGATTAAAGTCAGCGGGTTTTGCGCTGTTCCCACCGCAGTTAGCATGGTGGCTAGCCCGCTAGCCCCGTTATGAAAGTTCGTTATAACCGTATGTGACCGTACACACATGCCGTAAGTGCTCTAACCAGCCACCGTCAGCCGGACAACGCCGCTGGCTTAACACACTTGTCACATTAATCACAGAGTCGTAGTTGTGATTTTGGTTTATTGTGATGTAGGGAATGGATCAGGAAGTTTCTATTCCGAAATGCTGGCGTTAGCGGACCAATCACAGCCAAGGGCTATCCGTGGGCTCTCCGCCATTTCGACATGTAGTTAGAAAAATGAGAGCTTCACGAAAAGCTCTCCGAGGAGCCACGGAGAGGGCGTTTTAGTTGGAGAAGGCGGTCCTATCTGTCCGTGTCCGTCAAAACGGAGAAGCATACATTGGCCTTAAAGGCCAAATTATACTCGTGTTGCACAGACGCACGCATGCACGCAAGACACGCAACACGCCCCTTTCGAGCCCTCTGGTGGCTTGCGTGCGTCCGCCAATTTTTCTAACTATACGACAAAACGACGCGAGCCTCACGCAGCCCGCAAGGCTTGTGATTGGTCGGGTTACTACATCCCGTCCGGAGTCTAGTTTCCGGTTTCATGCCCCACAATACGCGGAAATCACGGAAGATTTAGAAGAACGAATATGGACCAAGAGCACTTGGCAGAAGAGATCCGAAAGTATGACCACTTGTATAACCGTCACTGACTGGCCGATTTGTCCGCCAGAAATAGGCTATGAGGAGCCGGAGTGGCGATGTAAATAAACATTCGACGAAGAAGAAGACGTCTCTTCTTTGTGTGTTTTGTTTTCGAAAAAAAAAGTTACTCCGCCTAGTGTTCTGGCGGTGAATTGCGTTGCAACACGCGCAACACGTTTAGGAAGCATAAACCAAAACGGATCCGTCGATGCAGCTGCGTGGCCTTCCGCGGTTGCAGTCGCAGGACTATAATTAGGCCTTAAGTCAGCTGCTAGGCGCCAGCCGAGGCGCACCGCCGGAGGGGGCCCCCCGCGCGAACGGAGGGTTCCCCCCCAGCTGTCGCCGTAGCTGAGGTGATCCGCGAGAAGGGCCCGACGCGCGTCCAGAGTGGCCGCTGCTGACCGCGTACCCAGTCCCCTCCAACGGCCCGCCTTCTGCGCCGGCGATGGACGCCCCGCGGTCCAAGAGAGAGAAAGCCGTGAGGCGCCACCGGATGAGGACCTCCCGGTGCCGCACACTGAGCCTCCAGCGGCGCGGAGAGGAGGGCGAAGGAGCGACTGCTCCCCCAGCCGCGGCACAATTTTTAAATATATCCCTTGCCTAACGGGCAACCTGTGCTGTGATGCTACCACTGGTGTGATGTGTTCTCTTTTCCCATGTTTGGCTACGACCAATCAAGAAGTAACAATTTATATTAAGGATATAATATAGTAGGATTTGCTTTTGGAATCGACAACTGCAACAAAAAATTGTCTGCTTATTTCCTGAATTCCATCACTCAACCTGATATATTTCCAGGAGGCGTTCGGAGACCTCGCTCTCTTCTTCTGTGATCCCCATGGTGGAACAGTGATTGCAGTTTTATGGAAACCGAAGGCCTTCATCTCGATGCCTTTTAAGGTAAAGGTTAAGTTTCCCATGTCCCCTAGCCCTATTATGATGTCAACTCCAATATGCTCATTTTTCACCTGTCAACATCTGTCACGCCGACCTTATGTTTTACTCTCTCCCTCAGACGTCGCAGGTGTCTGCTCGGAGCGTGGAGGTGACGGGGGAGGAAGTGAAGACTGTTCCTAATGTGGAGGCGATTCTGGAGGACTTCCTGATCATGGGGAAGGGATTGATCAAATCAGTGGACGCAAGGACTGAAAAATGGTCATTTTAGAAAATTCAAATGTTCAAACACACGCACCTCTTTCTCCAGAATCTTTTTAGCATCTGACATGTTCACCACACAGTTTATTTGATCCTTTTGTTTTGGTTCTCTCTGCCTATTTGAAAAAGAACAATGTAAACATGAATGAATTGTGGACCTCTTCTTCACATTATTGTATGTGTATGGGCCATGTATGTTTTGGTGTAGTGGCATCAAACCCAATAAATACATATCTACTCTTTATCATTTTAGTTTCAGTGTTTTTGTTGCAGTAGAGCTCCAATTATTAGTTTTATTGATCAGTGGACCAACTGAAAATTAATAAACAGTTTGATAATTGATTAATTGTGAAAGTTAAGGTTCTTATAAATGTGAAGAAATGCGTTTTCTTTTAATGTTTTCTATTTTTGCAAACTGAATATATATTTAGATTTGGACGGTTGACTTAGCAAAATGAGTAATTAAAAGCATAGGATTAGAATCTTAGAAAGATTGTTTCGCATAATTCATTGAAGCTTAATTGATCAAATCAAGAAAATAATAATTGACTGTATGTGACAGTTTTGTATTCATATTTGTTTGGATGCATTTTGAAACTGTTCTTCATTGGCACAGATGCAATGCTGCCTTTGCCATGTGTCATAGTTTTATATTTGCAAAACAAACCCAGTGCTGCCAGAAGAAACGGGGAGGTGACTGTTAAGCTGAGACGAGCCAGTAGACTCGGTATGTCTGTTTCAGACAGTTGTTGAAAGGTTGTGGTTTATTTTCAAAGCCTCAGTGACAGTCCACTGTTATGGAGATGCAAATAAGAATACGCTTCTGAGCCCATCATTTTGACAGTAATTAGTCTGAGAAGGCATTTGTCAACAATATTTGATCCAGAAGCAGAAGGAAATCCTCTTTGTTTGGTTGCATTTTCTTTATTTAAGGATTACTCTCTCTACCTCTCTTGTTGACGGGTCATCTAAGGTTGAATCATCTAAGCAGCCTGTGCCGGTCACAGGTATTGAAAGGGCGGGTGTAATGTGTAATTGTTTTTCCACAATATGTTTATTATCATTCTTTAATTTACTTATAACACATTGAAAACATACATTAACAACAGTTTGAGACCAGAGGTACGTACCCGACATACATATCCACACCCACACACACACACACTCACCTGCATCTATACTAGGTATAATACAAATAAGATGAAATAGTCTTTCCCTACTTTGTTTACAATCTACTTTCATGATGTTCATGTTTCCCAGAGCTGATCAAGGTCTTTCCGCTTGCCCTTAGCAATGTAAGTTAGACCGATACAATCGAAGAGCTCCTGTATAAACATCCTCAATGATGGTGCAGCCACACTCTTCCTACAGAGTCAAATAGCTCTCCTGGCTGGCAGAAGTCCAAAGTCCAGAAGTTTGGTCCGTGTCGATGTTTGTATAAAGTCCTCTGGATATATTCCAAGTACACACAGTTTGACATTTAAAACATCTTTCTAGAAGTTTTGAATCTTTGGACTTTCACATAGACAATGATGTAAAGTACTATTCTCATCTCAACATTTGGTACAAACATCTGGAATATTAGCAGACATATGATGGAGCTGGGAGGAGTTATGTCCATTCTCATCAACCATTTGTATTGAAGTAATTTAAACCTGGTGTTTATTTTCCATTTTGGTGTACAGTGTAGTTAATTGAAAAATAATAGAATACTCATCACTCTCACATCATGCCCTGATGGTCCTGATCCACACTATGCGATAAGTTTGGATAAATGAAAATCCTTGCTCAAAAGATTTAAAAAAAGTCAATAAGTTGTCATATTTGTTACTGGTATTGTTAGTTAGGAGATTTTTTAAGACTATGGAGAGGACGGATTTAAGCTGTCATGGATGTATATAACAGATTGTTTTTTAATATATATGTATAAAGACTCTTGGCCTTGTTTCCACCAGTTCTATTTGGTCTGTGTGACTTCAGCCACTCATGTCTGTGAGGTTCTTTTCAGACCTCTGTAGTTGCACCACTTGCAGGTCCAAACTTGACCAATGACCTTTAATATCCACTTTAATAAATGCATGAGGAGAAAACTAAAACAATGTCTGTGGATTGACTGATTGCAGTTCATATCTGCTGCGTGTTTGTCACATCAGCACTGCTCGACACGACTATAAAACTGTCATGTGTCCCGGTTGATGATGGATGACTCGCAGTGACTGTTACAGCGTTACACAAGGTGACATGTTGAGCCAGTTCCTACCATGTGTATGCGCTTGTGTCTGTGCAGCTGTTGACAGACATCATGTTGTTTGGATTACAGGATTCAGTAAAACACACTCTGGCTGTTTTAATGAGGCCTCTTGAGTAACTCATGTAACTGAAACTGTGTGTGTTAAGCTTTAACACTTTTTAGTATCTGTTATTCACAATCACCGGGAAAGGAATTGCGCAAGAAGACAACAAATTCCGAATAATTCCTGGCGGTGAGATACAGTGGTTGGAGAAAATGGATATTGAAGTGTATTAATCCTCTGTTTTCTATCTGCTTTACCAACTTGTGCTGTCTTTCCTCAGAGGTATCAATCTCCCTGTACCCGTGCTCGCTTCCAGCACCTGATGAAAAACAACTGGCCACAGTGGCACCACCACCGGAGGCAAACACATCTGGTAGGCACATGGTACGAGTGTGTGGGGGCCTACCATTTATAGGCTTTTATAAAACACTGATCAGTGCCACATCTTAATGACCTCAGGAGTTTGAAAATTGTAAATTAAAGTGAACAAAAATTCCTGTTGCCTTTTTTTTCTAAACGTCTCCAATATTTGCAGCCACAACGATTCTCTTCGCTGTCCGCTTTTTTTCCTTTCTTCTGAGCCAAACAATTCCAGGAAAAGCAGTTTGAAGCCATATGAGCCAAAAATGCGTCTTCTCTGGCCTGAGAGATGGGATTCCTTCGGGAAGCCCACAGCGGTTAAGTGAGGTAGAGAGACAAAAACAAAATATTAGAGTGGGTGCACAAACACACCCACAGCTGTCTCTGTGGTCAACGGCTGGTGAGGTCAAATGGCATTAGGAATGAAAAAACATAGCACAAGATAAAGAGAAAGCGATCCAGTAAGACAAATACACAAATTCAGTGTTTCTGTAAAGTGCAAAAATCAATATATTTTCACACCTGCTATGTGTTAACCAGGGACATTGAATCCCATCCAGGTGTTCACTGGTCAGGCACATGGAAACAATGAGGAGAGGGAGTCCGACAACAAGTCGTATGTTTTTTTTGTCAAGACCCACAAAACCTTAAAGGACCCGACTTTAGTTTAGTGTTTAAACTAAAGAAGGAACTCAGCCAAAAGGAGCAGGTAGTAGTTAAACGTTAGTAAAGTAAATGTATTTAACTTTTGAATGGGTAAGAAATTTATAAATTAACAAGGTACTGTGAGCAATGTAAACAGTTCTGTTTAACTCATTTAACTGTGCAATACTAATTTCTATCTGTGCACTTCAATGGTTAATCCGGTTACACTGTATTTATTCTGCACACACCAGTTTACACTGAATATAATATTTCTATTCTATTTTTATATTTCTTTGTGTTGATATTGCATGTTTGCTTATTTATAAATTATGTATGTTTTGACTGCGCTACTTACTGCTGCTGCACAGCTAATGACCCGGTTGTGGGACTATTAAAGGATTATCTTACCTTATCCGATTTCATCACACTTCCTCGTATCGCATCTAAACCTTTTTTTCTACATCAGATCTTGTGTAGATGTTGGCATTTTGTCAATAAAGGTCAAATAGGGCAGCCACTGGACTGAGTATGGGTCTGCGATTACACCGGCCTCACCAAAGAGCCTGGCATACAGTGACCTCCAGTGATGCTGTAAAATGATTCAGATTTACCTGAAATTACCTGAATCACACACATTCATTTGCATCACAATGTCAGCCAGCATCTTCAGACGACAGCATTTACGAAATTTACGTCATTGTCTTCCATTCCTGTCTTCCCCGTTGAAACCGTTCACTGGGAGCGGTTGAACCACTTTTCGTGACGCATGTCATTTCGATGCCAGCGCTGTGACTGATGTGACTCAGGCTCCTTCAGTGAAGAGACATCTGTAATTTATTGAAGAGTTGTTTGGCTAAGCTTTTCCCCGAGAGCTGATCCAGCACATCAGCAAAGTGGAATATTTTCACAATAAGACATGAGCCAACTTTTTATTCTGACTTAGGAGTCTTATTTTTATAGCTCACAGTGATATACTTAGGATGACTATTGAAAACTGTGCCAAATTCTTCACAGATATGTTCACAAAATAGTTCTGCAGTCTAATGTGAAGGTGATCCGAGCTGATATATTCTCAACTGTCAGTGCAAACTAGGCACATAGCCCAGAGCAAACAAAAGAAATGGTGCACCGATTCCTACTGATAGAGGCATAGCCGTGAGCTTTTAAACTTGGAAATGTTCTCACACCTCCATAGAAAGCAGACAAAGAAGGTACCAGACGCGGTGATGAGGTTTCAGACAGGGAACAAAAGAACGGGTCAGTGAAAATGAGATGAGGGACAGAAAGGGAAAAGAGAAGGATGTGTGGGAATGTGTTGGAAGGAACCACTGAGGGCGGCAAACAAGAACGCATTGCATTTGTGCATTTGTCCGTTATTTCTACTCTTGTGAGGACCACATATTTCCTGTACCTTACAGTAAATTACAATTCATTTAGTGGATTGTAGACTCTCTGGTGTCCTGATGTTAATGGGGAGCTTGTTCCACCCTTTAGGAGAGGTCCTGATTTTGTTGAGTGTCTAGCTCGCAGTGAGAGAGCAGCAAGCTGATTGGCAGAGGCAGAGCGGAGTGGACTGGCTGGGGTGTAAGGTCTAACCTTGTCCTGGATGTAGACTAGACCCAAACTGCTGGGTACCAGGACGATACACAAGTCCTTGTGTTTTGAAACGGATGCTACCAGGGCCTGGACCCAAACCTGCGCCGCCTTCTGAGGGAGAAGGGGACGTGTTCTCCTGATGTTGTTCAGCATGTATCTACATGAGCAGGTTTTTGCAGCAATGTTGGCAGTGAGGGAGAGTTGACTGTCGAGTCACCTCCAGGTTCCAAGCAATCTTGGGCTGGGCTACCACAGAGTTTGATGAGATTAGAACTTTTCCCTGGAAGGAAAACTAGTTATTTCTTGTCCGTTGGCATAAGGACATCTTTTGAGAGATTTCAGTCAGACAGGCAGAGATTCGTGCTGCTACCTGTGTTTCAGATTGAGGAAAAGAGCGGATAATTTGGGTGTTCTCTGCGTAGCTGTGGTAGGAAAGGCCTTGTGAGTGAATGACAGAGCAGAGAGAGATGTTGTATAGAGAGAAGAGGAGAGGATCCGGGCCATAACCTTGAGGTTCCCTCAGTAGTAAGAGTACAAGGTTCGGACAAAGATCCTCTTCAAGTTACCCGGTAGGCGTGGTCATTGAGGAAGGAAGAGAGCAGGAAGAGAGCAGAGCCTGAGATACCCAGGTCCTGAAGGGAGGAAATTAGGTTCTGGTGCTTCACTGTGTCAAATGCAGCAGAAAGGTTTAAAAGCATAAGGACAGAGCAGAGAGAGGCTGCTCTAGCAGTGAGATGATGCTCAGAGACAGCAAGGAGGGCAGTCTGAGTTGAGCGGCCTGCCTCGAGACCAGACTGGTGAGGAAGAAGAAGATTGTTATGGTGAAGTTAGGAGGAGAGTTGATTAAAGAAAGCTCGCTCGAGAGCTTTGGAAAGAGAGAGAAGAAGAGAGACCGAGAAGAAGAGAGACCGGACTGTAGTTGTTTACTTCAGACGGGTCGAGGGAGGGTTTCTTCAGAAGATGGTTTACTCTTGCCTCCTTCAGAGAGTTAAGCCTGAAACATGCTTCTGCGACAGCGTCTGCGTCTTTTCACGCCGCTGTGGCGCAGGACTCGTTGTCATTCATGCTTCCCCAACCGTTGCGCGTCTTACAAAGCAATGAGTAATGCTTTTTGTCGAAGACGACCTGAGAGACGCCTTCTTTGTGGGTGTGGCAATCGTTGTTGACTGTTTATTTACCTTCTGCCAGTCGTGTTCTCCATTACAAACACACGGTGAACCATGGCAGAGAGTGTATTCATGATTCCAACCGAACAACAATTGATTGAGATGGAGCTGCTGGACATTGAAGAGCAACTTCTTATAATTAGTCATCAGGAAAAGTGACTGGAGAGGAGACGGAGGCGTAGGTGGTCTGTACGGCCACAAATAAAAGGTGCTCATATTTTCGGACCTCTTCCGACAGGAGTTCCTCGCGGTTGTCCATTCTTCTTTTAAAATCTTCCATTGTTTCTGCCTGTATTATGGGGCATGAAACCAGAAATGCAGCTCCAGAAGGGATGTAGAGCAGACCAATCACAGCCTTGCGGGCTGAGTGAGCTTGCGGAGCTTTGCCGTAAATTTTAGAAAAATGGGGCGACGCCCGTAAGCACGTAAGAAGGGATACATAAGCACGTAAGGGACCCGGAAGGGCTCTTGCGCTTACGGGCATGTGAAAACACAGAAGCATGTTTCAGGCTTAAGGGAAACAGCTACTTGACAGGGAAGTGTTAATGAGATGGGTGAGAAAAGGAAGAAGGTCGAGAGCAATAGACTGGAGAATGTACAAGGGGATGGGGTCAAGGGAGCAGGTGGTTGGGCGTGCAGAGGTTACCAGGGTATGAATAAGTGGGATTTTTGAACTGGGAATGTTTCAAAGGGGTTTAAGATTTAAATTTGGTTTAAATTTAGATTTAGGATTATGTTAATTTAAACTTTTGACGTTTGGTGGATTAAGGTTGATTCAGGCTACGTTACCTGTAAACAGGATCTTGTAATGTGGGTGTTTAATTATTCTGTCTGTGGAGGATATTTGTCCATATTTAATCTATTTGCAGAAACTTTGAAAGAAATTGACTACAAAGCTAGAAAGAATAAAAGCAAAAATGTTTGGCACAGAGTATAGGATGAATATTGAAAGTGCCAAACAAGTATAGCTTCAAGGTAATTATCAGTCTGACATACTTGGTTTACACTGTTTTAATATGAAGTGCAACAGATAACGGCAAATGTCTAAACTTGCGTTTAATTCCAAATAATCAAACTAGAAAATTACAAAATACAAAACCTGTTCCTTGCAGAGAAATATTGCTATCCCACTTACTGTCTTTTGTGTATTCAATTTTGAGAGAGGCCTGCTTCAAAACTTTTTTTGCAAAATTCTAGATAGATAATTCATCATATATATATATATATATAAATATACATAAATACACAGAAGGGTTACGGGTTTCAGGTATGACAGCGCTCACAGGCATTAGTTGTGTGCTTGCCTGCATGTGTGCATGTACCAGAGAAAAAAGTGAATCACATAGTGACAGCCAGGGAGGTGTGGTCCAGAAGGTGGAGCCCAGCTGGCCTCCACTCTATAATAGGAGCCCGGACCTCTCAGCTTCACAGGCTCTCAGGAATTCCTACCTGCCTACCACGTCCAGTGTCCCCTCACAGTCGCATCAGCCTCCGAGAAGAAGAGAAACATGGGCAGACAGAAGATGTATTTGGACAAACTGTCCCGCTTCTTCCAGATCCGCAACCTGTTGCTTCGGCAGGCGCTGGCAGAGTGTCTTGGCACCCTCATCCTTGTGGTAAGTGTGTGTGTATATTTGTTTAATATGTGTGTGTGATCACAAGTGTGTACACACTTGGTTGAATTGTGTCAATCATCTCATACTGAAATAGCTGTTAATGAAAAGGGTACAAAGTTCAAGCTTTTTATTATGCTGCATGTTGATTCTTGTAAGTTCTCTAAGTGCTCTTTGGCAATTAGTTTTTTCTAATTCCCTTTGATGTTGTAATATGGTCAATGACTCTTCATGCAACAGTGTTTGTGCTGTCGTTTTTATTTAGCGGCATGTAAGAAAAAAAGAAAGTGTATTTAATTTCTGAGCCATAATTCAGACTTCAAAGGTTATTATTGATCCAATGCTTGTTTTGGATGTGTGTAAATGTCAAGTAAGGAACATTGGCTTACTGAGTTCAGAGCAAACAGGTAAGTATCAGGTTATTCAGGACTGTATGTGCTGTGGACCAAACCATCTTCAAAATAATATTTGCTTTCTGGAGCTTGCAGCAAGATCCCGGATCCAAAACCACAACATTTCTCTAATCACATCTCAGGGAGGAAGCTTTTTCCAAGCTCCTAAAATCTTGATCTGAACACCAACGGAGAAGCTGGGGAGTCCAGACTGTGGGCATACTTTAACAACCAGCTCAGCAGGCGACATGAAGGATCCTCTAAGGGATCCAATCTCACTGATTTACAAAGACGTAGAGGCATGCTGCATTTAATCAAGAGTTTTATTCTGATGCAAAATCAAATGGATTGTGAAATGTCAAAGAAACTAAAATAACTCACATTTCCAACATGTAGAGCGAGTTCAACAGGAGCTTAGAATGTATTATATAATAGATAATATATACACAAGCACATTGTAAAGATGTGCAGTTGAAAACTATTAAAAAATTAAAGCCCAGAGTGAAAATATTTATTGTCGGTCGTTGTTTATTATTTATTATGACAACTAATGGCGCAGAAAGGTGTGGTATACTTATTGAACCGGTGACACATAGAGGTGGCAGCCCTGGGAGGGTCAGCTGCAGAACAATAGGTATCACATCACAGACATTTCTCACATACTCCCACTTCCCATATCTCATAGAGATTATACACAGACATCTGATTCTGTTATTGTCTCTGTTTACGGTTTACATACATTTTTACACAAAAAGCAAATTCATTAGTTTATCGATACAAATGAGTTATCTCCTGCTGGCGTGAGATGACTCGGAGGCAACGTGTGTGAAGGGTGTGTCTAGGTGGGGTTGTGGGTGTGTCCCTTTGTAGTCAGTAACTCTAGGTATTTTAGACAGGTTATTTCTGTGTAGTATTAATGCTGAAGACATCTAATTGAAACATCTTATGTATACTGCGTTTTATTTTGATACCTTTTTAAAAGAAAAAATGTCAACATAAAAAAGCTGATTCACCATAAATGTCTATAATTCACAGTTACCCAGACCTGATTCTACAATTCTGAACTTGATTTAAGTTTTATGGAGGAATAGTTTTATCTTATACAATGCTCAAAATTTTACATAACTTTATAACTTGTATCATGTATTATAGGATTGATCAGGTAAGAGAGCCAACCAACTAAATGAATGTGTGTGTGTGTGAAAAGAGCTTCAGTGACGCAAAAATCGTTAACAAAGCAACACCCAACGGCCTTACTGGGTTTTCCTCTTCAAACCACTGCTCCCTGCGTTGACCCGGATCACACTCCTGTGGATCCCTTTTCTGGCCTTTTCTGGGATTTAGAGTCTAGTTCCAGGCCAGCAGTTTTTTTTCTTTCTTGCCTTCAGCTCTTAACCAGATGCCAAATCTTGGTTTCAGTAGACTGTCGGCTGCGGGTTGTTTTTTTATAAGCTCCCCAACTGTGCTCAAACCTGGGAGTAAATGCATGGCTAGCTGATTCGGGGCGAGGGAATGTTGGTTGGGTGTACGGTTACGTAACCACAACATTATGACAGCAACATACCAAGTGGCTGTAGTTGTAGAGTGAACACACACTACTGAATGTGATTACGTCAGAGTTGGGAGTAACACTCAAGGCTCTGAGATTAAGTGTCGGATTAAAATTACACCTTTCGGCTGTAAAGAGATAGTTCCCTTTGATAGCAGAAGTTGGCACTAGTGAGTGAATGGCCCATCATTTGGAATCCGATGTCTGTGATATTAAGAAAAACTAGTGGAGTTTTTTTAAATGTTCATATCACACAAGCTTATCATTGCACAACACCACCAGTTAGATATACCAGCCCACAGCCTAGTAAACAAACAGATAAGCACAGTTCTAACATGGGGTTGATATATGAGTGTTTTTCCAGTTGAGCGGACGGTCTCATCAGGGGTGGGAACCGAGTTTAGACTGAGCCCAGTGATGATGAACGCCCCTCAGGCGCCAGTCCCTCCGAGTGCACTTCCCTCGCACTAACCTCAACATCTGAGTCGTGTGGTCGGACTGAAAAGCATCCTCGTCAGGGGGCTCGGGGGGGGCAGCAGCCTAACAATGGACCACACATAATTGTACACACAGGGATACACACAAACACACACACACACTTACTTATACACAGAATTACACGCAGTGAAAAAGGAAAAATTGTTGGAGCAACTTAAACAAATTACTTCAACTAGAACACAAATTAATAGTCTGTTCAATTTGAATTTAACACGTCATATTCACAACTATCATTTTTAACGAATCAATTTATTTGTGTTACCAGTTGAAGTAATTTTTTATGTTGGTAAACAATTTTTTTTTAGTGCAGTGGGGCACCTGTTTGGCCCAAAACACTTTGCCTTGAAACACTTCTAACTTCTCTTTCCCACCTAAATCAGCTGTGTAGGTAAAGCGACAGTTCTCCGCCAGTCAAGGTCGACCGAGCGGACTCTCTGCAACACTGTACTCCTGTGTACCATTATGAACACAATAGAGTGCATTTAATGGGGCTTCCTTCCTTCCTCTGGTTCCACTGATAGTGATCTCGTTGCCTCAATCAACCCCTTGGTTTGGCCTTAATTGAATGGAAAATATATTTCGCAAGGTTTTTTGTCGATACAACATTGAGCGTACATGTTGTGTGAAACATTAGTCCATGTAAAAAAAAATTACTGTTCGTTGCTACACCAATTACAACTGATCGTTATTGGTTACTAGTTTGAACTTGTCCTTCTCCTTCTTCTCTCTCCAGATGTTTGGCTGTGGTGCTGTGGCCCAGCTGGTTTTGAGCGGCGGTTCCCATGGCATGTTCCTCACCGTCAACTTTGCCTTCGGCTTTGCTGCCACCTTAGGCATCCTGGTCTGTGGACAAGTATCAGGTACGCAAACAAATTCACCGGAAATATCTTCATCAAAATAAAAGTTTCTCAATTACTTATTTGGTTTGGTGTGTAGGAATCAGTCAGGTCAGAGCTTTACTCGGATCCTGTTTGCAGGATCACATTTTAACTAAATGTGGCTCTTATAATAATAAGTCTGTGGTTTGAGTTTGTTATCAGTGTTGCAGCTTTATAATGGGTACTGATCATGTACATTTACAGGAGGCCATCTGAACCCTGCAGTGACTTTTGCCCTGTGTCTACTCGGAAGAGAACCCTGGAAGAAATTCCCCATGTATTTCCTCTTTCAGACAATCGGCGCTTTCTTTGGTTCCGCCATCATTTTCGCGATGTACTACGGTAAGAGATGACGTCCAGATGTGAAGCAACATTTTTAATAATCCCTTTGCCACCAAATATGAATTGATTTAAGTTTAAGTTTAGTCATTTAAACAACTATTCTCAAGAGAAAAATATCTAATGTTACCTTTTTGTTGTTTGTCCCTGTAGATGCTCTGTGGGACCATCCCGGAAATTTCCATGTGAGTGGTCCTAATGCCACAGCTGGCATCTTTGCCACGTACCCTGGAAACCATCTCACCATTGTCAATGGATTCTTTGATCAGGTACTCTTTAGAAAAGTAGAGACACCTGTGATACACTAAATGTCCTTTTTTTAGAATATGGAGGATACAGCTCAGGCACCTCACTCACAACTTTCTCTTTGCTGCGACTCTCTCCCCAGATAATTGGCACGGCAGCGCTAATCGTCTGTATTCTGGCTATCGTGGACCCAAACAACAACTCCATTCCCCAGGGGCTGGAGGCCTTTACTGTGGGATTTGTGGTCCTGGTTATTGGTCTGTCTATGGGCTTTAACTCTGGATATGCTGTCAATCCTGCCAGGGACCTCGGACCACGTATTTTCACTGCGTTGGCTGGGTGGGGCACTGAGGTCTTCACGTAAGAG
Source organism: Platichthys flesus (assembly GCF_949316205.1). Lineage (NCBI taxonomy): Eukaryota > Metazoa > Chordata > Actinopteri > Pleuronectiformes > Pleuronectidae > Platichthys > Platichthys flesus. Next base: position 15,259,933 of record NC_084947.1, read on the forward strand.
CACAGACTTTTTTTATCTATGCATGAACTCGTCTTCACCACACTCTCCCAGCTCTCACTGTCTAACGACCCATTTGTGTTATTCACTCTTTCTCTGCTCACTCCTTAGGGCGAGAAACGGCTGGTTCCTTGTGCCCATTTTCGCCCCGTTCCTCGGCACCATCATCGGCGTGATGATCTACCAGCTGATGGTTGGCTACCACGTGGAAGGAGAAGCACGGGACAGAAAAAGCGCAGAGCAGACAGAAAACGTCCGACTCACCAACGTCGACTCCAACAACGGCAAAGAAGTGAACTGTTGAAGCCACAAGTGTTTTTTTTTTAAACCACCTTAACAGCTGTTGGGTAACTCCCAAGATGGCTGTGTGAAAACAGGCCACTCTTTGCTTTATCATGTGATTGCATAACAATGTAGAGGAGCAGTTGTATATGAGTGTAGAGGAAAGAAACTGAACTTTAGAAAACACAGAATTACATTAATTCTTTTTAAGAGATGAACAGTTGGATGTTAGTGTATGTAGCATTCACTTTCCACAGTATTGTATGCTTTATACTAAAATAGCTTTATGTCACTTTTTATATGTGTCTCCCAACTAATTTCTATGCATTTCGTCAGTCCAGGGCCTTTCAATGTTAATGTTTGAATTTGGGGAAATTGTCAGAAATTTGTGCAATTTGAATTTTAAACGTAAACTCAACGGCTTAAATATCTGCAAATGAAAATTGTACATTCAGAAAAATTGTTCTATACGATCACCTCTGCTACGAGCTGACGGATGGTGGTGAGGATCCCTCAGCCTTTACTTTACCACTGCTGCAACTGTATGAAAGCTGCTGTCCTCATTTTCAACATAGTATCCCTGTACAGTGTCAAAGACTTTATCAGCAGCTCCCACACACGCTGACAAACTACTGTGACATGTCATCAGCTCGCAAAGTTGACTATTTACTCACTGTCGGTAACAAATGTCACCAGAAGCTTTGGTAGCCGTGCCTTCTCAACTATCAGGCTGTAATGTTCAACTTGTATGACTCCATGGTTGGGTGCTGAAACTGGACCGTGAGCACCTTTATTATTTTAGGTTTGGGGGAAATGCTTTTGTATTGATACAATAAAGTTGTTTTTATCGTTGCAGGAATGCAGCTCACGTTACTCCCCTGTTAATTGTTTCTCATTTCTGGTGGAGGGTGTAATCGAATCACATCAGGAAACAATTCCCATTGAACCGTTGTGGGACACCTCTAATGCACAGTACAGTTTTTATGGGTCATTTGGTCTGTTTGGATAGGGTGGGGTTAACTGTCTGTTAATTTATGATTTCCTTTTTTTTAAAGGAGACTGTTGTGTATTTACATGTAAAACTAAACTGGTACTGAAGACTGACCGAAAATATTGAAAGCACAAGATAACACTTAAAATTATTCAATACTTCTGGATCAGTTTGAGCTCAAGAAAGAGATAACAAACGTATTTGTAAAACAAAAACAGCTTAAGAAATATAGCGGAGTATCTGTTTTATGTATTGTGCTTTATTTATCTATATTGTTTACAGGATAGTACCAGCAGTGTCTAAAGTTAAGAGCTGGGTAAGAAACAGTACACACACTGATCTCTCCTTGCTCTCAGCTGTGCTCTTTAATAATGATTTTCAGTGCCAGAAGGAGACCTGCTCCATCATTATGCACTGCACAACTGTATTTTTGCACTGCTATTTCAAGCTTCACTCTCTATTTCAAAGCATAACTCAGTATCCACAGACCAGAACTGAGCCACTGTCCTTCAGTGCATGAATCAAATCTGTCCTGGTCCTCCATGCTCCATGAGGTCCTTTTGGTAGAAAACTTAAGATTAAAATATACAATCCCACAAATAATGACAAGGCTTGGACTTCAAATCCACTCATGCCATCATCTCAAGCTTTCTCAACAACTGATAAATCAAAACCAGTTACCTGCCCCCATTCCAAAACCTTTCACCCAGCAGGAGTTCCCCGGGCGTGGTTTTGAGTCCCTCTTTTTTTTTTCTTTTATAGATTTTTGGCAAATACTCTGACACAACCCCCCCGTCTCACATAGCCAAAGTTTGAGTTTGCAGCCAACCTATGCTTATGGTTTAGCTTCAAGTCTGCCAAACTAGCAGCAAAATAGCATTAATGTAATAGAAATCCGATTAAATGTAGAATCCACCTTACCAAGATACATTGCATGAATTAAATGAAACCACATTTAAATTCACTGGATCTAGATCAGCATCAAATTGAAAACACTCATAAATATCTGTCCAATACACAGGCCTGATTTTGATCAAGATTCCTGATCTATTCTTTTGCATAATCCTTCTTCATAAACCTTCTTCCATGCGACATTTCAAAACAACATGGATTGGACAGATCAGTAACCTCAACCAAAAGGCAAACAAGAGGGTTGACCATTTCCAAGCCCTCGAAAGAAAGCCTGGCACCGAGAGGCACAACTTGTTGTCTCACATCACCACTTTGGATTCTGGCCATTTTATATGGATCAGTGGGTTGCATAACATCTTCCAACAGGTTTTAGCAGGTCAGCTTGCATGTGTAGAGGGGATTACAAACTTAAGTCCCACAAAACTCTCACACAGACAGGTTTATACAATTTCCTTTTAATCTTGATAACAAAGCGAGGCTGCTTATCATATATTAGGAATCATGATGGGAAAATGTCATTTTCACAACTTCTTGCCTTTTAGAAATGTAATGAATTGACATTATAGACAGGATCAACATCATAAAGTGTTTAAAGTACATTCATATCAACAATGTATCATGTCACTACTTGTATTTGAAGGCGGTTTCTTGTTGCGATGAAGAAAAATCACCCAACAGTTCTTGACTCATTCTTGAATACCTGCTTTACAACCTCTTGTAACACACCTTTTAATGTAAGTTTAATTCTTGACACAAACAAATTATATAACCACTATTTGGACTACGCACGTGACATGTGCTTTCTTTTCTTTTTTTACAATGAAGAAAGTCGGCCAGTCTTTAAGCTAAGCTGAATGATTGCAGACTCGAGTTCCACGCTTAATACAGAGGAATGACAGCAGGATCAATCTTCTCATGTAGCTCTCAGCGGCAGTATCACATTTGTGATTATGTAAGCTGTCAGAGATCTTGATCACATCAGTAGCAAGAATATTCAAAACAGCTCTTCACCACAGGCGATGAAATAAAAGTTTAGGTTTCTAGAAAGTGACTGCAGTGAAAAATTCAATCTATGGTAATGAAATGAGCAGCGGTTCCCTGGAATGAAGGAAACTCCTCGAATAAAACTTGATGGTGCATATGTACAACGATCACAGAGAGTATACACACCGTGCAGTCAAGGGACTCAAAACAACCAGAATGGTCCTTATAAGAGCTGATGCGAGCAGCACTAACTGGCATTAAGGCTGTGGACATGTGTTTTTTATCTTCCGCTGCCCTGCTAGGTACACGATGTTGCCTGAGGCTCCAATGGAATTCTATCATTGGATCAGGTTTGATGTATTATGGCTCTGTCAGATACTGTTGAAAGAGTTAGATATTGTTAGATTGTTTCAGCAGATTTTTAACATTTATATTGTGATATCATTATTTGATGTCTTTGGGACATGTATGCAAGTTTAGTTTAATGCAGAAACTAGTGGGGGGTGGGGGGTGTCTGTCAGTGCCTGTCCTTAGTGACCAAAAAAAAGACAAAAAACAGTTGTAAAGGGCCACAAAGTACCACAGGAGGAGGTGCGTCTTGTTTCAGCAGCCCCTCAGCTTTACAAGAAAAACAAAGACGTAAAAAGTTATAATAATCACAGAGGCAAGGCACAAGCTTCTAACATTACATCTTGTGGCAAGGGGCATTTTCAGAGCCTGGGAAGGCTGGATATAAAAAAAGCCCAAACAGAATGCTTTCATGCTAAAACAATATAATACCCTCAATATAGCATTTCACATACCAAGTATATTCCCTTCTACAGGACCTGGTATTGAGTTAACCTCTAAAATCTCATCTCTATCCTCTCGGCTCACTCACTCAGGCCAGAGTCTCATCAAAATATTTGCACCTGGTGAGATTTCAGAGTTGTGTAACACACTTTAACAGGAAGAACCATCAGATGGACAGGTGGGAAACACATGACACGTAACCTTATATTTTAATGAAAGGAAGAAAGATTCTGCATAAGAGGTGAATTGTCCTGCGTAGTTCAAACAACTCTCACACTATGTTTTACAGGGCAATAAAATGTATGTCATACTGTTGTAGGCAGTGTCTGGTTCGGACTTGGATTCTGTCTGGTCTGAATGAACCACCTGAGGGAAGAGTTGGTACACATGTGCAGGCCATGTGTGATAACAGCAGTGTTAACTGTGGAGCCACATTGGATCCAAATCAGAGAAAACTACATCAAATCCAAATTCCACTCCTGAGGATCTCCACCAAGGCCAGTACAGTATATGTCTGATTTCATCAAGATCGATGATTTATTCCATTCCAAAAATGTTGGAATGTGCCCTATGTCACAATGTTAAAGAAGTTGAACAAAACCCCTTTTGGATCCGCCTCCTGATTCAGATTCGAAGGAACATTTAACGATCTTTCCTGACCGATACTGAATCCTTCCTCCAAGTTTCATAATAATCCGTCCCGTAGTTTTTGGGCAATCCTGCTGACTAACAGACAAAACATTTTTTGGGGATAGTTCCATACAGATACACTAACATCCCAAATAACATGAACAAACCAATTTGTATTCCAATTACAAGGAGGTGGATCAACCCTTTTGACGTTTTTTGCAACATTATAACTTTTTTGCTGATTTAGCCAAAATGACGCAAATTTACTTTTTCAGCATTTTTGGGGAATAAGGTTGATGTGCCCGTGATTCAACTCACACAACTTGATTTATGACTACAGTTAACATTAATACTGGACCCAGCTACATCCAACAAGAACAAGAAACGAAGGAAGTTCGTGTTTGATTATTTGGCAAAACTGATACAATGCAAATGTTCATTGTTGTTGACCCGGCAACACAAACGTTTTCGATGACTTCTTTTTTTGCATTGGATAAAAGATGTTGAGCAACAGAATACAAAAACTCTGAGATGTTTGGAGGTTTGATGACTGCGATGAAGGGAGTTTTAACAAAAACAACAAATGTGCTGACAAGATGTCGGCGTGCTTCTTTCTGGAATTTGAAATTAAATTGAAGACTGGCCTTTGTGCATTGCTGAGAAGGAAATGGAGGATGGTCCCAAATCTGGGGTCCTTAGAACACATCTGTTTATTGTTGCTTCTGTTCCTTCCTCTGGTCCTCTCCCCCTTTCATCCAAATCTTCAGCACTAAAATGCTGTTCACACCAGTTCGCAGTGCATTGCAGAGATTTTTGAGCGTTCTCTGTTGGGAACTTGTGTTTTATACAGAGTAGTAAGATGCTTTTGTGAAAGTTCATGAGTGAAAGGCCGCCGCATGAATTCTGCTTCATCTGGTGCCTGTTTCATGCGGTGTTACTGTGATGCTGAGGGATGAGCAGGATATTACTGTGGTTACCTTAAACCTTCAGACGACTGTTCTCCTGACAACAATATACCACATTGAGCGAGTCTCTCTCAGGCATGACAACTTCTCACAAACAAGGTAGACAAGACATTTTGGGAAGAGAGTCGCGAAAAAACTAGCCTGGATGCCAGACGAACTTAGCCAGACGAACTTAGCTACAACATTTGAGGTCGGGAAGTTCGGTCTGGAGTCGCTCCGTTAGGGAGAAATTATGCCCGACCGGGCCAATCAGATTGTCAGGGCGGGCTTTATACGATGATGGACAGATGATCAACGGTAACGTAATCAACCACGTCATCAAAGTGCCCTTGGGTTGAATTCGTTTTCAACAAACATGCCTGCCTCTGGAGAGCTGAGCTGTGTAGATGCTGCCATTGAGTCTGTTTTAGAAGACATCGACAGCGCATTCATTTTGAAAGAGGAACAGAGAACGTGGAGGCGACGCCAAAGCACCGCGCTAATCCCTATCACCCCGGCGCTTGGCTGTTCACATCGGACACTGAAGCGACGCTGAACCGCCGGGCAGCGCTAATAATATCACCCGTTGATCCAGTAGATTAAAAGCATATACTTACTTGTTGCTCCAACATTAATTAATTTAATGTCATCCATGTTGAAGAACTTCGCTGTTTGCTCCGTTAAATTTTGGGTGTCTGGGGTAAATTACGTATTCTCCACTCAAGCCTATGTGGAGAATACGTAGCCCCCCCTCTCTCTCTCTTTTTATCTGTATCACTGCTTGTGTGGCTGTAGTGGATGGGCAGAGGGGGACATTTAATAATGTCATTGGTCAAATTAAAACTCCAGGACAACAGAAGGGGACTTCAAAGTATGGGATGCATATTTGATCATGTATATCATATCAAATATGTCATCAATATAGTTTAAGATCGTTTTTCAGTGTGTTTCCTGGTGCGATATGCTCGCGTCAAGCGCAAAAAATAGACTCGACGCCGAAGCGATCGCTGCACGGCGTGAGGCAGCCTTGGCGCAGGGCGGTGCTTCAGCCTCCGGTGTGACCAGCACAAAGGTTTAACATGGGAGTGGATGGGAGCCAGCTGTTATTTAAGGCTTGGCGCTGCGCTGAAGCGTTGCTTCGGCATCGCTTCAGCGTCCGGTATGAACCCGGCGTTAGTATATAACTCACAACATAGATATATATAAAGTCTAGATGTCTCGGCCAACGGAGTCGAACATCTGCAAATGGCGGCCATCTTGCCACAGGCAGCTCGCCCACCCATAACATTGTGTTGTAGTGGTACGTACGTTTTAAATAACCATAACTTGCTAAATTCTCAACCGATTTTTAAATGGTTCGGTTTGTTACAAACGTCAGAGATGTAGTTATGAGACTGCATACTTATAAATAAATATGTTATTTTCAAAAAAAAAAAAGGTACAAGATTTCCCTTTACAAATATAAATCAAGATTTTTTTTTTTTTTTTTTTTAATTTAAAAAGTACATGTACCACTACCAACACAATGTTATGGGTGGGCGAGCTGCCTGTGGCAAGATGGCCGCCATTTGCGGACGTTCGACTCCGTTGACCGGAAAGGCGGATGAGACATCTAGCCTTTATATATATATATATCTATGACTCACAATGCGTTGCTTAACATACGTCACATTGCTCTGATTGGTTGTAGGTCTATCCAATTGAGCGAAGAGGAATTTTATTTCCTGGTCAGTTGAAACACGCCCCATAATCACAGCCCAATGGAGTGGTCTCAGACTCACATTCTGACTAGAATTGTGAGTCTGACAACGTCAGGCTAGTGAAAAACAGCTCTTTCTCCAAATGTAATCAGAATCCTAAAGTCTTGAATGATCAATGTAACCGACAGTGGCTTATAAAGCCTGACAGATTCGTCAGTTGGCCTATGAAATTGGGTCGACCTTAGCCTTCACAGACAAACTGGTGTTTAATATAAACATTATTTTTTACAGAGTAAACAAGGCAGAAAAGATGTGCATTCATGTTTACGTTTTACATTAAATCTAAGTATATTTTCCTTTTTTTTATATAGTTGTTTTTCTTTTTTATTCATAGTTATTTATAATTAGGTTTATGGTTAAACCATAGACAGCATATAAGGATGGACAACATGGCAGCTACACAAAAGTGAAGCCGAAGCGTCTCCATTTCCACCTGCTGGCTGTCTGCAGTATAGATAATAAATTTAGCCTCTTCCAATTTTAATGGAGGAGACATATTCCAAAATAAATAGTCATCATATACATTTTCTAAAAGATGGCTTCTGTCATTTTCTGTAGATATTTTCAGACTACTGTTTGTTCAAGTGTTGGGTTTCGATTAGTTATTTGAGGCGGTAAAATGTCATGACGGTTCTCTCTTACTGTAGCAGAGCACCATCTGCATAGTTCTACTTCCATAGTTTTTAAAAGAATGATATACATATTTACCAGTGCACTATAAGCAGAAGCAATGTTGATGGCTTGAATGGTTTCCTGATCTGAACAATTCTTTGGAGGGAGACTGTGAAACAGGATCCACGTGCTCCATCAGGTATTGAGAATTCTGAGTCAGTCGGCACACCTCTCATTCACACAGGTGTCACTCCCAACCTCTTTTGGCCAGCTTGCTTAAAAAAAAGACACGTCTGTGCACATACAGCACAACCCGTCTATATTTGGGAAGTTAAGGCTCAGTTATTTAAATGACAAAAACTGGATGAGTCTTCAAGTCTTATCTTGTGCAGGAGCAAACTGGCAGGACTGTGATTCTAAATCTGTTCACACCCTGGGTAAAACAACAACCTCAAATTGTAGAGCTGAAAATCAGTACTCTACCCTGAAGTAAATGTTTTACTTCAAATTTGTTACAAACGCAAGTCTGTAGAACATAGAATATGTGTTGAATTATGAACTCTGCCAAGGAGGTCAGGTTTTCACCCGTCTGTGTTTGCTGGTTGGTTTGTATGTTTGTCAGGACAATTACACAAAAACTACCAGATGGATTACCACCAAACCCCTGTACGATGCGGTTTGGGGAAAAACCCATTAAACCTTGTTGTTGACATTTTCGCTGACATCCCGGGGAATAATTAATGAATCTGGCTTTAGTGGACCTGATATCTACAATTGTGTCACATTGGGTGCAGCTTGATTGAAATATAAGGGGCTGTTGGGCCTTAGTAAGAGAATGTCGTTTAAGGTCAATAAAATAATAATAAATAATTATATTTTTTAGGGGAAATAAGAAAGACTGAAAATAACCAGCTTTTTTCCTTGTATGGGATGTGGATGTGGTCTGGAAGGGCGTAGGATGCCATGTCGTTTCCAGGGTGCTGTGTTCTGTTCAGTAAACTTTGTGCCCTCTCATTAGCATAAACGCTACCAGCAGGGTTTCAGCTTTAGGTTAGGTGCTACTTTCTCTGGAGAAAAACAAAATAAACAAAATGTCTATTAAAACCACACACAAGCGAGACAGAAGGCTCCACATGCACTTTGGATAAAACAAACTTTTTACATGTAGAACACTGAAATGTTCTTTTCTTCTGGCAGTGTTTGGTCCAAACAAAGATTTACTTACCATTGTTAAAATGAGGGAGAGATCGAATTAACAGGCCTCTCCCCCCTCAAAACATGTAGAATAGCCTATAATAGCCTCTGCTGTAAACAGACTCCTCCAGCTGGGAAGTTTCCACGAGGAAATGCCACGTTCTATAAAACCAACGCCATCATCAACATATTTAACATATCTGTGATAACTGCATCCGGTCTGACGCAGTTACTGTAAACAGCAGTCGCTCCCTTACACCCCCCCCCCCCCCGGATGATATTAAAACAGAGGGGCTTCCGACGCACAGCAAACACTAAAGAATGTTAACCTTACAGAACACATCATAAAACACTTGACAATAACGACACATCACATACGTACAGTTTGACTTTTAATTAGGAAGTTCACAGCTTTAGAAAACATTTTAGTAAAATATACCATAGTATAAATAATACAAGACAAAGTGAGTTCAAAATACCCAGGATATGTTTTCATTATCACTCCATGGGTAACCGTGGATTTTCGTATCTAGCTTCAAGAGCATTAAAGGGATAGTTCACCCAAAAAAGAAAATTCACTCACTATCTACTCACCACTGTGCCGATGGAGCGGTGGGAGAAGTGTTTGAGTCCAAAAAAACACTTTATGAGGTTCATGGTAAACAGAGTTGCAGCAGATTCCAACACAATTGCAGAAATTAGTGAGCAAAGCTTAAACATAATAAACAGAAACAACACAACATGCCTCCATACTGCTCCTGCAGTGTCATCCTAAATGTTTGCTGATGTCTTTTCCGACGAGCTGCACCACTGTTTACCCCTGAAACTCCAAAAGGCTTTTGTGGACTCAAACACTTTACCCAACCCTCCATCGGCATAGTGGTGAGTAATTAATTTACGATTAGTGAACTATCCCATAACACATTATTGTGCCTCTATCGTGTCTGAGCAGAGACACGATCTGCTGGTGTGTTGTTCATGTGTGAAAGCAAAACTTCCGGAGAAAGTCACGACACAACTCTGCAAGTTCATGTCTGAAAACGTTTGCTGGCAACTTCAGAGATCTAGTGTTCAGTTACTGCTCAGCCCACAAATTAAGACTTTTGAATACCGTTGAACGCTCCATAAAAAAGCTTGTCGACAGCCATTGAGTGGAGACTGTGTTGACAAATGCTGTTACCAGGGTCCAGAACGTTCATCATGCATTACAAACATTAAATTAGAATTTACATATAAAAAAAATGGTACTGTAGTTTTAAAGCAAAGTGCATTATGAAATCAACAGTAGTGAACGATTTACAGTGTCAGACCATTACTTAACATTTCATAGTTAAACTGTGTTCAGACTTTCTTCTGAATCATCTTCAGTAAGTACATGACGTTCAATGATACTGAATTATGTCACGACCACTTTCTCCAAACACTGTTTCTGGCAACACAACACAGTAAAGTACAGTGCAACACAACTGTTAATATTCTTATTAATCCTCATATTAAGTGCATTAAGTCTCAGCGGCCGAGGTGAGTCATATTAGATGACAACATTAAACTAAGACAACCGGATCAGGTCTTCATCTACAGTGATTTGGGTCTTACAGCAAACAAAGATTAGTGTTTATTTATCAAACTAAAGGCCTAAGCTATCAGTGGCTTTGTTGAGCTCTTACATGATACCTATATTACGTCTACAAACAATATCTGAACGCCTAAAGGTTTATTTTGCAGTCAGGACTCAGTATCTTTAAACGGTCAAAGCCCAGCTCAAACTCAATCTTTTTCTTTTCTGGCAGCTTCTCAGCAGCTTTTATCTTCCTCTGGCATCTAAGCCTTAAAAAATGGCCTGATATCGAGCCATGAACTTTCCATTTCCCTGTATCTCTCTGATGCCAGCAGTCTGAAACATTACTTTGCCTCTTGTTTATCAATTGTTTTGTATATCATGCACACATATACACACCCATGTCCAAACCCTCACAAACAGCACCGCCTTCAGGCCTCATACAGCGGTGTAACGGTGCCGTCCTTCCACTCAATCAGGATCTCTCCCCGATGTACAGTGGGGGAGGAGTGGGGGAGGCGCATGGCGTGCTCTGTCAGCGGGGCCCTCTCATTGGCCACGGGGGACCCAGGAACACTCGCCTGTGGCCTCACGTTGTACGACTTCAAGACACACACCACCTTCTTCCTCCTGCTAAGGGAAGATGAGGGAGAGGTGGAAAGTGGGTTGAGGTACAAACATTGAATGTTTGCACCCAAAACGCTTGGGGAATGATTTGCTCAATGTTTCCCATCCAAGAAGGTTTTTCCTGATGAAGCAGTGTCTTAACCCAGCTATGTTCGATGTGAAAATTGAGTTTAAAACATTCTCTGTTTGAAATATTCCAACAACTTCAATTTATATTGGTTAGGATAATTAATGTGGGTGTCCGCAGGGTATTGCAGTGTGTTTAGTTTCATGTTTATTGTGTTTGAATTAACTAATTACTCTCAAATGTCGTCAAACTCCCAACTTGAATTAACAGAGACTGAAATGATGTCATATCATAACAAAACACACAACAGAAAAATTTGCTGTTTAAAATAACAGAACAGGATAAGCAAAACTTTCAGTGATATTGCTACCAGTAACCGCTGGGCTATTTTTTCAGGCAAATGATTAATTTTCATAATACTACTACTACTAATAACAATAGTAATAATAACTGTATTTACCAAGCAGAAATAATTGTTAAAAGCAACTAAAAGTGCTTTAAATCAAAACAATAAAAATGAAATCTAATAAATCGAAATAAGGAAATTAAATATAAATAGCAGGTTATGCTAAAATACCGCTGGATAAAACATTATTCAGGTAAAACATTTCCCATTTAAAACATAGTATCTGCAGTATCTGCATTTATGTCAAATGATAATATTACAGAATATACAATGCAGAAAATAACTGCATTTATGTTAACCTGTCCTTAATTCAAGTTCTTTTGATTGTTTTGTTTTGGTATATTAAAGTTTATGGTTTTATGGCATAAGCATCGACCCCTAAAAATCCATATCGGCTGGGCTCTGATGATGTGCAGAATAGTATTGTTTTCAATAGAACATCTATATAAGTTAGAATGGTTTGATGTGTTAGGTACTGACCTATTGGAGTAAACATTCAGGATAAGAATCACAGTCCCCAGGACCAGAGCCAAAGAGCTTAGGACCAGCATGGTTATCTTCCAGGCCATCCCTGTACATGGACATACCGTACATACAGTGTTTAAATAAACAGAATCATACAGACCAATAAATCCCTCATTTTACACAACCCACATCTTTTTATTTATACATTTCTAGATAATCATTCTTTTTCATGCATTTCCTCATTTTCTGTCTCGTCTCTGAACCTGAAAATAACTGAAACTCCTTCACAAACACACCCACCATAAACTTCACTCAGTTTCTCATTCACTCATCTCCACCTAGTGGTGTGAAAGTGACTGCATTCATCCTGAATAAGGGGAATTGTTCAGACTAATATGTCAAGCGACATTCAATATAAGAAAATATGTCCAGCCTTAAAACTCAACCTTGCATTGATTACCATTTCCCAAACTTACCATAATCCATACTGAAGAAAACCATGGTGGGATCTGCAGGGGATTTGGTGATCTGGGGTGAATGAGTCCCATTCATCACCAGATATGTTTCTGTGACCTTGACATCCATTGTACCTTCAACTGGAAAAGGAACGATAAATACACAAATTAACTGGAGGCAAGTAGGTTTGGTTTCCCCTCAGCCAGTGAATCAGCATTACTGTGACTTCACTGTGATATGGATTCGTGAAGGGCCCGGCTGTCTTCACGGATGAGGGAAACATTTATTGGTGTAATCTATTTTTATTCTGTCGGCCAGGGCAGATACAGAATACAACTGATAACAGAGCACATGGACTTTTGGAATGGGAATAAAACATGAGGTGCATTCAGATAAATCAAAACATTCAAACACTGAGAGTCAGCTGCCGGACAGCAACATTATCAATGCAAGAAAAACAGCCTAACTCCAAATCCTCCTTTTCATGCTGTCCATGTTTACTTGTTTCCGCTCTGGTTTGGATTATATTAGAACAGGATTGTTTTTAAATAATACCAGCTTCCAACTGAAAGAAAACAAAACAACAAAATGACCTAATGTTAATTTAATTTCTTATACTGTTTTCAGATTTCAACCTAAGGAACACTGGAGACATAGCATGATGCACAGGAAACTAGAAAGTAGGAAAGTTTTCTAAAATGCTTTACAACAATGTCAAGTATTGACTGTTACTATATTTAGCCATATTCAGAAATGGTTTTCCTGGGGACTGGCAGGAGAAACTCTGGAAAATGTCCACAGCAACTGACTCTGACACTTACATTCTCACATACAGCCAACTAATCTGAATTCATCCAGATTTAAGTGCATGTGTCACAAACTGTAGCAAAACAACATTCAGTAAACTACTGCTACTTTTAGGTCCTTACATGGTTCAGCAGCTTCCCTGTTTTCATCGGCACTTGGAAAAACCCCAGCTCCCAAAGATTTTCCCACATAGATGTGGGTTTGATCTTGGTGCTGGTTATGTTTTCTTTCTCTCCCATTGCACAATGTCTGGTTGTCAAGTGTCCGCCACCTGCTGCCCTGCTTGTAAAGACGCCAGGCACGTACAACACTTTTTAACACTTCTTCTCATGATGTAAAACAACTCTGCATTATATATTGCCTCCGGAATAATTGAATTAGGAACTTAAATACCAATACCTGTTTATGTTCCCGTGATAGGTATACCAAAGTGGATTGTGGAGTGGCACTGAGGTGCACTCCCCTCCCCATCAAAGTGAGGTGGCCTTTCTTGGAACAGGACCACGCCTGGCTGTTCTGCTCACTGCCCATTTCCGCTGCTGCCCCTCCATCGCCAGCCCCGTCGCTTTCAGGCCCTGAAATGCAGGGCTGCAGGTGGACCCCTTCATACTGCTCTGCCGGGGCCGTCAGACACTCCCCAGTGTGGTGACTGCTGAGAGCCTGGCTCTCCGGAAGCCAGCTCCACTCCTGTACTGGTGAATATGGGCTGCACTCCCCCAGAGACACTCTGCCTCCCCAGGTTCCGTCTTGCACCTGCAGACATTTACCTACCAGCTTGTTCTGAATCTTTAAGCTGGATGCCTCTGTGGAGGAAGTGGTACAAAATAAATTGAGTTACATTTTCAAACTCAAATTAAGGACAGATTTATTCCTGTAAGAGTCTGCGAGAGATAATTTAATTCCTAAACATAATTTAAAACTCACTGTAACTGTGTCTCAAATAGGGGCTGTATCCTTCGGAGGACACGGTCTACACAGCCCATGACGCGCATGTGTACAGTTAGTTGTCCGGTTGTGTTGAAGTGTGAAACTCAGGCATCGGACACCTTGACACTGGCTGGGGCCATCCCCTCTTTGAAAATCTGGTTGTCACCGAAGCACAATGAATCCTGGGACAGTTTGGGCGGAGAGGGACCACCCCTTGGAGCCTTTGTTTCTCAGGATGAAAGGATGCATTTAGCGGACCCTTCGAAATGGGACAGTCTGGTCGCGCCCCTGTGATGCAATCCGTGTTCAAATGCAGCCTCCAAAGAATGCAGCCCCTGAATTGAGACACAGCTTGAAGTACATCTGCTGAATTTGACCTAATGTCAGATAAGTCTCTAGTTGAAGTACTCAAAAGAAATTCCCAGCCAGGAGCCCCTATCAGATAGTAGATATATATATAATATAATATGATATATATAAACTCATGTGTGTCCCTTGGAATAATTTCACTTGTCGTATTTTTTTACATACTAACTTAGTTACAAAAACCTCCAGAGAAAAATATGAGGCATGAATTAAAAATAATTCCACAGTGTCCAGATATCACATATATATCATGAAAATATGAATAGATGAATCTGAAAACTTTGGTTTGAGAACCATTGCTCTGGAGATGATCGCAGCAACGTAAGAAAGCCAAACCAGGTTCCATTAAAAAATATAGGAATTACATTTTTCTTTGTCTCTTAGCAGAGCTGTATCTAAAAATATGACTTCAGATCTTTTACATGTTGGTGTCTTAAAGGCTTTGCTGTAATCGGCATACAACTAAAGCATCATATTGATCTAGATGCAATCTTAATTGATTTTAAGAAGCTAATATTTAGCTATAACTCTTCTGGTGAGATGAAGGCAGTTAAAATCTGGACGTACAAAGTTTGTTGTTTACTCACATGAACGTCAACAACCCCACTAAATATTGATTCACGTGCTCAGTCCCGCAGTAGTTTACTCTTGTACTTGTCTCTCTGATAAAATACCCTCACAGGACATTTACATGAAGAGTTTCCTCGGGCCTTCAAACCAGCCGCAGTTCAATTTGCCGGGTGACTTAGAACAAGTTCAAACTCTGCTCTCTTACTTGCGAGAAGGATCAAGACCAGCAGAGAAACGCGCAGCATCCTCGATCCCGTGATGAAGTCCAGAGTCTTCCGGGAGAAGTTCAGCCTGGATCTGCACGCAACTGCGACAAGTGGAAGGGGGCGGGGCCAGAAACTCACGGAACTTCCCTGTGTGTATCAATCACATGGTCAGAGGAGGCGGGACCATGCGTCAATGACATAAATCTTTGCTAAAGAAATAACTCCAAGGGGGAAAAGGTTTTAGGGGCCAGATAAAATGAAAGGAGGATTATTTTGTTCGCTTTTTGCATTTGGAGATTAAAGTTGAGATCATTGTTTTAAAGAGAATCACCAGTGTTGTTTCTCTGCCAGAAGAGAAACTGTGTGAATGTCCTTGTCACAGAAACGGATTCTGAAGTTAAATTTCACCAGCTCTTCCACGCAAGATGTTTTTGTACATTGGCACAACTTATTTCTTGACAATTCAACTTTATTTGTGACAATTTGACTTCATCGTTTATGTGTTGTCTTTTCTTCCAATTACTTTTTCTTCGACTTTACCTGCTTTACTCAACGTTTTCTCAACTTTCTTCCTTACTTTCAAAATCCTCAACAAGAATATGACTCTCTGATTTTGTTCGACATCATTCCCGACATTTCAACTTTTTTCTACACTTTTTGACTTTTCTCTGAACATTTCAACTCGAATCTCAAAGTGCGATAATTTATTCGCTTCAAAGTTTGTTTTCGTATGGCCCTAGACACAATCTGTTGCCTTTGCTTTATTGAGTTAATTAAAACCCTTAGTGATGTTTTTGATATATATATTTTTAAAGTTCTCTTGCCTGTTGCTTTTATCTCTCAGCAAGTAGTTTGTCGTCACAATCCCTTTGATATGGGCCCCATGGGCTTTGGGGAATTTGTTAACTTTTTTGCTTATGATGCTTACTCAGGAAAACAGGAGTTTCACATATCAGTCCCAACCCAAACACACTCCTTGTTTATCACTATGGCGTCAAGAAAGTGTTTACTACCAGTGTGCTTCGACTCCATGGACTACCAATTAGACTTACAGATCATAAATCTGTTCTAAGTAGAAAACGGTGTTCCGAGCTGAATAGGATCGTCCACTCGTTACTGTGAGAAACGGGACAGCTTTGGGGGCCTGCATGGTCACGTGATGTTTTTCTCCATCAGGATGCTCCTCAAAGAATGTGAAAGGTCCATGGTCAAAATAAATATACTTAGTAGACTTGGAAGAGGTGGGGTCAAACTGTACCCTTGAACAAAGTGCGTGGATAGTGGCCACTTTATTAACAACATAAGGTTTTCTTTGCAGATCTACCTCGGTCAACATTTAGCATATAGAGGAGAACTAGTTGAGTTAAAGGGGACAAAGTTATTTGTTGTTTAGTGTTGCCACGGGACCAAGAGTTGTGTAACTTATTAAAAAACAAACAACATCTTTATATGCAATCATTTCCTGTTGTAAAGACCCAACTCGACAATAATTGAACAGTAGTTTATTACACTATACCCTGTACAAATACAAATAATTAACATTTTTGGGGATGCGTTAATCACACTTATATTAATACCTGAACAACTTCCATCCAACTGAGCGATGAAACAATGTGCAAAGCTGCAAATATCTGATATAAGCTCTAATGATTAACAACATGACGCTTGGTTGTGGGTGAGCTGCACTGACTTTACCTGGAGAGTAAATCTTTGTTTATATAATAATTAAACTGTATCGCTATCTAACAGTTCCCATTTTGCCTTCAATGCTTATGTTGCGTCTGCAACACGTCAGGTTCAGTTTGCATATGAAAACCATATTCATTCGTTTTTATAGGAGAATATAAGATGATTGAAAGGGGACCAATTAAGTTGTGCATGAATAAATAAAGATCAAAATTAAAAGTTAAGGACCAAGTGAAAATATCAATGTTGTTCCCTCCTCAGTCCCCAAACCAAATTCTGTATCATGAGAGCGCCCCTGTGAACTCTTGAGAGACTTCTGTTCCCTCCTTACTCTACTTTTCTCCCTGAGTTTTAGTTTTCTGGATGCCCTGAGTTTTAATTGCCAGTAAAGTATTACTCTGATTATTGCTATTCTGAAGGAGCAGTAAAGGACAGTTGTATCTCAGAATGAGCAACATCATCAGAGGAAGGACGCGCGTGAAAGACTGTACGGAGAAGCATAGTTGTTTGGCCACTGATTGTTATTACGTCCATGTATCATTTTCGTCAGGTAAAGCAGAGGGAGGGAAGTCGCTGTAGCTCGGGCTCTAAGAGGCACCAGCTTGGTTCCTCTCCACAGCCTCTCCAAGCACTGCGTTAGCCACGGAAGAGGGAGCGATGACCAGTGGAAACTCCACCTCTGGGTCTTTAGCAAAGCTGATGTCCAAATACACCTGGGAAATGAAAACATACTGTGCATTACTAAACACTGCCATCATGTTTGAGCTCATTGGCACATACAGTAAACATAATCACCGTCTGTTATAATGGTGACCATGTTCATACGTATATTATTTTATATACAACTTTTATTTTAATATATCTAATGGTTGTCTGTGTGTGACAAATGCTGTAACCACCACTATTTACAAACAAGAACAATTCATTCATTTCTAAATATGAATTTGTTTTACACGAAAACATACCTTGAGGAAATATCGAACTGAGACAAGCTTACAGTTCGTGAGGGTGAAGACAACATCATCAGGAATCCTCAACTGGCAGGTCACCATTTCCTCTGATTTCCTAGTGATTTTTTCCCCAACCATTTTGCACAGAATTGTGACACAAGTTTTAGTGGAGAATTTGGTGCTGTACTCTGTGTTCTGCTGTAAAATGAACTTGGGCTTCATGCGTTTGGAAGAGGAGTTTTGGATATTGACAGAAACTGACACAGTGTCACCTAAAAAAAAAAAGATAACATCTGAATATGGACAACACCTGTATGATTGAATAATGGGTTTTTAAACTTTGAAGTAGAACGCTTGTACACAAATACATAATTTGACATGTCATCCAGGCTGTGGACTTCTCACACTGTTGCCGTCTGGCAGACGTTACCGGAGCATCCGAGCACGGACTACCAGACTCACAAACAGCTTCTACCCCCAGGCCATCAGGCTTCTGAACAATCAACATGGACCCCCTTAACAGTCACCATGTACATTCTGCTCCCACACTCATACTTACTCCACATATATTCATTTTATTTAATATTCCCCACTTCTTCACCCTGTAAACTGCTGCTTCATTTGGACTTTTATCTGCCTATGTAATACCTATATTCATATTATTTAATTTAATTTAATATTACCCACTCCTTCACCCTGTAAACTGCTACTTCATTTGAATTTGACTTGACTATGTTATATTTATACATATATTCATATTCATATTATTTAATTTAATATTCCATTCACCCTGTAAACTGCTGCTTCACTTGACTACATTATATGTTACGATCCATTCACCCTGTAAACTGCTGCTTCACTTGACTACATTATATGTTACGATGTGATGATATATGTTATGTTAGATAGCATGTTGTTGTTTTTTTTTTTCTATCCTCTGAATAGTCACCATGTACATTCTGCTCCCGAATCATACAAATACACTTACTTCACATATACTTATCTTATTTAATATTCCCCACTTCTTCACCCTGAAAACTGTTGCTTCATTTGAATTTATTTGACTATGTTATATGTTATACATATATTCATATTATTTTATTTAATATTCCCCACTCCTTCACCCTGTAAACTGCTGCTTCATTTAACTTTGACTTTAATTTGACTATGTTATATGTTATACATATATTCATATTACTTAATTTAATATTCACTTGACTGTGTTATATGTTATATGTTACAATGTTATGTTATATGTTATGTTACATAGTATGTTATTTTTTTCATTTTGTAAAGTCGCCTACTGCGTAGCTGTTTGCCTGCCATGTCATAAGAATTTCACTGCTCCGATGACGCTGTCATTGGTGCATGTGACAATAAACTTTGATTTGATTTGATTTCATTTAAACAATGAAAACTCAACAATTTCCATCGGACTTGCTGCAAATATCTGATATCATTGCCAATGACATAACATTTCATGACTTGCATTGACATTTGGTTGTAAGTCAGTTGGAATGACTTTACCTGGAGAGTAAATCAGTCTGTCGACACTAGCAAGCATTTTGACCATTCTCCTTGAAAAAATCCCCAGGTCTGTGTTCACTGAACCGTACTGTGGATACGAGAAGAACATAACAAATGTTTATTTTGATCAACTTTTATGACTCTGTGGTGACATCAGTTACCTTCGTCCCACATAGCAAAACAGTTTGGCCCATATTTGACCCACACTGTCATCTGGCCAGCAATGATAACAATTGGATGTTCTGCTGCCGGATCAACGTCACAAGTAAGCCATAGCAATGCAGCATGTCAACCAAAGAGGCCAAAGGCGAGTATATCATTTATATGATATAACTATAGTTTCTGCAGTATGTACTTTACTTTCTTATCATAATAAGAATTGAATTGTTGTCTTGCCTTCAACCCCAAGTTGTTTATTTAGTGTGAGCTCTTATCTTTGAGCTTTTCCTTTTCAGCAGCTAAGCTTGAAAGAACGGCAAAACAACAAATGGTCTATAAAATGCAGCCGATCAAGTGTCCAACTTACCATCACTACTTGGTCAAGGTGTTGGAGCGACTTTGAAAAAAACTTGATCTCGCATTGTCGTCTTAAAGGCCAGTGCCAGGACCTGGACAGCTTAGCCTTGAGCTTGTAAACAATTTGTCCATGCGGCCCCTTGAACGATGATGGCAGGTCCCTGTCAGAAAGAGCAAGACCACGAATGCAGGATTTGTGAAAGCATACAATAATTATGTGTACATGGACAGTAATTATCTGACTATTGACATCACTCTGAATAAGATAATATTTTAAATGATGTTTTCATGAATAGCTTACATAATACATTCATATTCCTGCTGACTTGAGACAGAGCACAGTCTGATTGGGACATCGAGCAGTTTGGGACTAAGGTCGACATACTACACAAGTCTTCGTCAATAATCCATATTGTTCTCTTAATCAAGTTAAAATCTGAACATTCCTGTCCATGAATAGACATATTCAATGAACCATTATTCATGTATAGATGCTGGACAGTCCTACTCACACCAGGGGGATTGTAAGGCTGAACTCCAAGTGATTGACTCCACGGGGAAGTACAGTGTCTTCAAAAAGAAATTGGAATTAACACAATTCAGTAATCTGATTAACGGACCATGCAAAGATGCTCAGGCACCACAATTAAACATTGGTGCAGTGGCCTATAAAAATATAATACAATCGATCAATTTGACCATGCTAGAAACAACCACTCTTCTACGCCAAGAATGTGCAATATCCATTATTATCATGAAGGTTGTAATTCAAAGAAAATAACAAATACTTGTTCAGCAGTAAAATATTTAAAAACATGTGGTACAACATTAAAACCAATAACTCCCCACTGTGCTTGCACAATGCCTAGCTCATTAATCGATATAGGCATATATGGAACTTATAAATTAAAATGTTTATTGTGCTGTCATTGTTGTATGACCCGGCATATTTTTGCTGAATGTGAATCATGTCTAAATGTAAAGATCCGATAGCAAATTAAATTGGCTGTAGTTAAATTATATTTACCTATGTAAGTTTCTGAGACCAGGTATCGTTTCACTTCCAAATATCTCTTGGTCGTGCGGTGCATTACCACACTCTCTTCGTCTGCCTCCATCCAGCGGACCCACGCGTCCCCTTTGGCTTTGACGGAGAGGCTCTTGACCTTGGTGTCTTTAGTCAAAGTCACAGTCACAGTGCCTGTGATGGTGTCGCCCTCGGAGAAGAAGATATCTCGGTTGAGAGCTTCATAAGTAAAAGTGAAGTCCTTTATCGGAGACATTTGTCACAGTACGCAGCACTGGGTCATTACGTCCTGCTACAACTCTCACAGGCTTTTTGTCTCTGTAGGCAGGTCACATCTGGCTCCGTGCCATCACTGAGGTTGACCCTGATCTGTGCAACTGGGTGCTGGGGTTGATTTCTTCTTCTGTAGCCGCAACGCCAGAGCGCAGATGTTTCCTGTCTGCTCTCTGTTATGTTTCCTGTTTACCACAATGTATTAAAACCTTCCTTTTTAACTATTAGTTGTTGCACTCTGTGCGATGATGCTGACTGAGAACCCTCTGCAGAGCTTACCAATAAAACTCAAAGACAACTCCGGTCTGAGAAACTCTTTATTTCACATCTCGAGATAAATTTCCACTACAGTTGCTACGTGAACTTTAAGTTTAGGAGAAACATGATTCGTACAAATATATGTGAAGTGAAATTTAAATTACTTATAGAATAAGGAATAAAGAAAGAAATGGGATTTTCCTAAGAAGGGCTAATTCTAACACACTCATAGGATGTCCTAGTTTATAAGCTCATAAAGATGAGATTAAAACTATCCAGGGAACATACACAGCAGAAAATAGGAGGTAAAAATATAACACACACAAACAGATATGTATATACATATAAAGATCTGTGCCTAGTAGTGAGTTTATGTATATGAATATATGCATATGTAAAAAACGATGAAAGGGTACTGCAGTAACTGTAGATTGCTTTAATTCATTAAAATTGTAAAACGATGACTCCCACTTTATGTATTTTGGTCCAGTATTTTATATATTGTTGTTTATTTTTGGTAATGCACTGGTACTCCTCCCTTTTTCCTCCTCTCATTACTACAATTACTGTATGGCAGACTGGCCCTCAGAAATAACAAGGGTATTCCAACCATCCATAGATCCAGATAAGATCAGAAGGATGAACTTACTTTCAAAGATGTATTCTACTTTGTGGCTGAGTTTAAACAATGTGAGACACAGTGAAAGGTTTCCATAACAGGTGTTTATTCAAATCAGTCAGAACACGTTGTGTAGTGTGTAGTGACCAAAGTCACTTGTTTCATACAAAACTCAACAGACTGAAAATTAACTGTAAAACATATATTTGTACTCTTAAAACATTTGTTTGTTTTTTGATACATAAAAACATTGTGAATAGTGTTTTTCCAGCCTCGATGCAGATTAGTGAGGTAGAGAAAACTATAAGGCTGAAAAAATCATCAGTTCTTCGACACTTGAGTTGAACAAGGCACGTATAAAACACTGTGTACCCTGATGACTGAGGTTTGAATAACAGCAGCCACCAACCTAATAACTCACCAGACAAACAAAACTCTAACACACAAAGAAAAATCATTATTATTGTCTACATGCAAAATAAAATATAGTGCACAAATACGCCCCTTTCATTTGAAATAATTTCATCTTCAACAAATGCAACACTAATTACTAAGCAGAGATTTATAGGTGATCTGATTTCACATTGTTAACTATTGGCAGTTTACTTAATACTCAATCAACTGATCCAGTCATTAATGATTCCTTTGATTATTTTGCATTAGAATTTCCAGTAGCAGAAGATGGAAACAGGAGGGAATATGATGGAGGAGCTTCATCCGACTGAGACAGGAAGTCTACGTTCATCATCATTGAAGAAGACAGAGAGTTGTATGAGGGAGCCGGTGCGGCCATGTTAAAAGACGGAGAAGGCGATGGATTGATCGCTGGTGCAGAAGGGGGTGGATGAAATGTTGGGGCTGAAGGCGGAGGGTGAAGCACAGGTGTCGATGATGAGGATGAAGAGGGAGATCCATATGGAGCTTGTGGCTGAGGCACTGGGTTATTGTAGCCCCCACTCAAGTATGGTGGCTGAGTAGGGTATGCATTGGTTGGGAATGCGTACATTGGTGGTGGGTTAACTGAGTACGCAGGTTGTGGCACTGAGTACCTTTGAGCTCCTGGGTAACCGCCTGAGTTTGGTGAAGCAGGATATGGACCCAAAGATGCCGTTGGGGGAGGGAAGTCACTATTACTCGGGCCACCAGTTGCCCCAGCTAGATAGGGACTTGTGGTAACACCAGATTGAAGACCAGGACGGAAGTGAACAGGAAGAATGACCACCGGGAGCAGGACCTCTGGATCAAAAGCAAAGCTGATATCCAAATAGACCTGAGGAAAGAATATGGCTGCCTTATTAGCATATGATGCATCACTTGAAAACCCGGCAGTCACAACAAAATTGGAAAATCTTTAAAAAAAAATCCTTTTGAAATATCTTCGAGATAAATATACTATAGCATTAGGATTCACAGTTAAAACATGACATACCTTGAAATGGTATTCCACTGTGATTATGTCACAATTCTGGATTGTCTGCATCTGACCAGGAGGAATCGTTATAGCACACTGGACCTCCTTCTGTGTTTGGGCCTTAATGCAGCTGTCAGTCACTTTGTGGATAACATGGCTTTCATGTTTGGTATTACCGCTGGCACGGTACACCACATCCTGGATAAAACTGAATTTGGGACTCATGTCAGAGGATGAGGAGTTGTTGATCTGTGCGACAATCATCACTGTTTCACCTATGAGGTACACAACATAACATTTGAAATTAGTTTTCACTTAATTGGATTCAGTAGCCACACTCAGAAATAAAAGTGAAGTGAGGCGTAACTTTCTCACAATAAATGTGAATGCAAGAAATGCAAAGACAACCTGAAAGGAAAAAGATGACACTGCGGGGAAAAATCTAAAATTTAAGTATATCGACTTTTGATTAAAACAACAATAAAAAAATTTAAAATTCCGCCTCCATTTATGAAAACATACTAGCTTTCTAAATTGTTATCCTCCGTTCTTCTACACCCCAACAGCAATGTTAATATTAGGGTCAATATTACTTTTGCCCTGCAGCCCTCACAACCTAACCCAATGAACATCTAGGACACCACCTACACAAATTTCCACATTGTAATGAGCCTCATTTGAAGGCTTATTTTTTGTGTGATTTGAACCACAATGTTCGTCAGTAAACACACCATAGACTAAAATGTGACCTGAATTTCAACCAACTATTTATTCATAGCTTTACTGGAAACCGTCAGGGACCACAGACCATGTTCATAAGGAAAATATTAACTTGTTAAGATCAGAGGTGTCGTTGGCTATAAACAGTTGGGATGTTATGAAACACGACTGTACAATACATACAAAGTTAACAGATAACTCTCATCTAAGTCATTGATGTTACTGCATGTTTAGTTAAGGTTAGTTAAGGTTTTTTTTTGGCAGTGACAACCATCACTGCCAAAATAAGAAAATGAAGCTCTGCGGTATCCTCCTTCAGCAGGAGATCTCCTTCCAAGACCTAAGCCATGTTTAAAGGGAAATGTTATTACCTGGAGCATAGGCTCTTCTGTCAATACCGACGTCCATGTGTACTTGTCCGGATGAGAACAGCCCCATCTCTTTATTCACTGAACCAACTTGGGGCGTCTAGAATGCAATTAACACCATAAATAATTACTTTTGATCCACCTTCATTAATTAGACATTACAATGCATGTGTTAAGTGTTGCAGTTATAGGACAGGACAAGATGCCTCGGTCCTTAGGGCCTGCAACTGAGTAGCATTGCACTCCCCTTTGAATGTCCTTGCTTTCTTTTTTTGGTAATGAAAAATTCCATAAACTTCAGCAGTACAAATTCAAATTCTTAGTTATTTTTGTCTGAGGATGTGATTTTGTTGCTGCAACATGCTTACATGTCAATCT